>NW_006791822.1:4226268-4238410 GCF_000442215.2 Lipotes vexillifer | reverse complement strand
ATATATATATATATATATGTAAAACTGAATCACTTTGCTGTATACCTGAAACTAACACAACATTGTAAATCAACTATACTCCAATTAAAAAAAAGACTTTAGGGGCTTCCCTGGTGGCGCAGTGGTTGAGAGTCCGCCTGCCGATGCAGGGGACAAGGGTTCGTGCCCCAGTCTGGAAAGATCCCACACGCCGTGGAGCGGCTGGGCCCGTGAGCCATGGCTGCTGAGCCTGTGCGTCCAGAGCCTGTGCTCCGCAACGGGAGAGGCCACAACAGTGAGAGGCCCATGTACCGCAAAAATAAAATAAAATAAAATAAAATAAAATAAAATAAATAATAAATAAATACTTTAAAGACAGCAAAATTTTAGTATTATGAAACTATGTTATTGAGTGATTCTCACGTAAATGTAACATTATAAAGAAGTGCAAGGAAATGGTTACTACTCAGGATAGAGATTACTTTTGGTGGGTGGGAGGGGATTGAAAATGGTATAGGGATCATGGAGAGGCTTCCGAGTGGCTGGAAAAGTTCTATTTATTGACTTGGCTGGTGGTTACAAGAGTACTACCTTAAAATATCTCATTGAGCTATACATTTGTTTTGTGTGTTTTTCTGTATCTGCATTTCATTGTCTAGTAATAAGTTAAAAGTTGAACCATTGATTTATTTTTTGAAACATTTATTTGGAAACTGGCATATATTATATCTTCTAAGTGTATACTTATAAGCCAAAGTATATACTTCTTATCTTAAATCTCTGTTTGGAACACAAGAATCCATCATATCTTCCAAGCCCAATATATCAGAAAGTCATTGTAGATGTCATGCTTCTCTCATGTTAGATCCACTTTGGCCATTCTGCTTTAACTTTTCCACATATCCCTTTCTTATCAATCCCATCATCCATTCCTTCTTTCAACATTTTAACACTTCTCTCCCTATAATAGAATTTACCTGCTGTCTGATCACTGACTCTATTCAGGTTGGCTTCTATATCATTCTCCATAGTATCACCAAAGTGAGATTTCAAAAATTAACATTAAAGATATGATCATTCATGATTAGGATGTCAAATATAAGGAAATTGAATGTAAGAGTGGGTTTTGCCTTCACACAGAGCTTCAGTGGAAGAATACATTTTTGTAAACTTTCAATTAGCCCTATTTTAAAGCAAGTTTTAGTCAATCATTACATGAAGTAATAGGACTAAACTAGATTAATAGAGCAATTAGAGAAGATTCTGATGCTTCAAGGACAATTGAATGAAATTCTTAGAATCATAGATACGTGCCACCATTAAAGCTTTTCATGGCATTTGTCTCCTTAGAAGCTGACCACCTAATTGAGCTAAGTGCATTACAATCACTGGTATCATCAAAAGATTAAACTTTAGGTCTAGCCAGTCAGGAGAACTCCATAGCAGCTTGCAGAGATTCTTTTGTTATTTTTCAAGATGCCCAGAAGAACTGCAGATAAGACTCTTACAGAGTCACAGACATTGTGTTTTCAATATAGAAAATGCTTTACAAGCCTAGCATTTCCATTTAAAAAATACAGACATTTAGACAGAGTGAGACTCGGGGGGAGTTGCCCAAATTCCTAGCAGTAGAGGCGACAGATAAGAGAAGAAACCAGGTTGCTTGACTCCCAATCCACGGCTCTACCCTCTGAGGTATCAATAAAATAACAGAGCTCAGAGACCTCACGAGAGCAAACCAGGGCTTCCACGAGAGAAGGCAGTTTCCTTTGCCCACAAAGGCCTTCCTGACTACACATTAAATGAGATGCGAGGAAAGAGCAGAGGCGATGCCCTGGCTCAGTTCAACCCCAGCCCTAGTTCTGATGCACTTTAGGGTAGCAAGAGGTTTCTATTAGCCACTGAATTTTTCAATAGTAAATAAACTATGAATCAATTTATCAACTTCCTTTTATTAGGTTACAATGTGAGTTCTATTTTTCATAGAATGGGTCAAGAACAAGTTAAAATTATAGTTACCATAAAAATGCAAATTAACAAAATCTGCCCTTAGAAAAAAACAGATTTTGAAATACATAATACAGAATAATTTCTGATCTATAAAGGAGGAAAAGTATGAATAAATTTTATGACCATCAAAATAGATATTAAGAAAAGGAAATTGAAGTCAATCCCTTAACTTTCTATAACATGGGAAAAGGAGATAAAGTCAGGTTTTGATCTTTAAAGTGAAAATTACATAGAGGAAAATTGCATATTTAAGGTTTTTATAACTGATAAGAAAACATTTGAAACACTAAAGGTTGCAGTAAGCCTTAGGTTCTAAATGTGAAATTACTAGTTTATACTTCCTTTCATTCTATAAAAACAGCATTGCCTTAAAATTTTTTTCTCTGAAAATATAATAAGATTTTGCTATTTAAAGTGAACTAAAAGTACCTATGTTCAAAGCTTAGAAATCATCCACAATTAGAACAAATGAAGTCCAGAATAAGTTCATAAACAATTACATTCTAAGTACTACATATATGTGCCAAATCCAGAAGTAGAAATGAAGGACATAACTTCAAATGGGAAATCTGAATTTGTACCAGAAAGATGAAACAAAAATACCCTTACCTTGGTTTATTCACAAATGTTCTTTTTAAACACTGTGGTTAATGTATTGTGTAGGCTTGCATTCTTAAAAAAAAAGTATATCAAGCATGAAAGATTGACAAATGTATTCAAATAAAATGAATAATTTATAATCTTCACCCTATTTTTCCATTTCCTTTTTAATATTTGAAATGAAAGTGGAAAGAATGAAAAGAGGGAAGATTTTATAAAATAGTAGCTCTTTTGTTCAATATCCTTCTTAGTATATATTAATCATTCTTTTCACCATACTTACTTATATTCTGATTAAAATTCCATTGTTGCCTTGTATGTCAAAACAGGCCATAATGATAAACCTCATCCTTTCCTATTGTTTTCATATGAAATTAGCTAGCCAGAATAACTATGCCTTCTTTCATACAAAAGGAGACAAAAAGCCCTCTAAACAATTGAAAAGTTTTTCCTCACTTTAAATGTATGATTTAAAGGTACACTTGTCCTTACACTACCTTATGTGTCTCAAAAATCCACACTTTATTATTGAGTAATCACACCACAATGGCATTTCAATGATGCTTCAGTTGGAGAGTTTCAAGGGACGTTGATTATAAAAATGTTCATTATCTTTGTTGCTCATACCAGTGTGTCTGGATTGCCAAAGGAGTTTTTTTTTAAGTTGACAATTAGCAATATAACTACTTTCATTGTCATTTCAATAAAGAATTCATCTAGTCATCTGGATTTGAGTAATACATGTGGCTCTAGCTTTAAGATAAAGAACTTTTTCTTTTAAGAAATAAATTGAGCGGCTCATCCATCAAGTCTCTAATCACTTCTTTCCTTTCAGAGCACTTGGAACACTGTGTCAGCAGTGATGCTGGGAAGCTGGATGCCAAGGATCTCTGTTTATTTCATTATTTTCAGTGTGTTCTCAGAACATCAAATCTGTTAAGATAAAACTTTGCTTTTTTGTTACCTTGGCTCTGCATTACTTCAAAATGGGCTATTTGATTAATATACAGCATGTAATAGAATTGCCACACACATGCCAGAAAAGAAACATGTTTCCTGTTCCAAAGTAAATAATTATGATAAATATATAAAAGAATATTAGTTTTCTTTATGAGATATTTGTTATTTAGATTTGCTATGGTTTTTATATGCATAGATAAGAAAACACTAAGGCCCTTGGTTGGGCATTTAAATAAGTATGATTATTTTTCTGAAACATTTTGGCAGGACATGAGAGCTACAACCAAGACTTTGACAGTTGTAACTGCCAGTTACTTTCCCCTGACATTGAACAAGAATAAAACAGATACTTCATTGTACCATGTAGCATTGTTCTGCTTCTTTAAAATTATAGTCTTACAGCTATCTAATTACTCATTCATTTTTCTGTTTATGAAAGAATCTCAATATTTCCTTCCTCCCATATACAAAAAAAAATTGAATATAGAAAGAATCCAACATTAAAGTGGATACTAAGCATGTTTTACATAATTCTCCTAATGTGAGCAATTGATTTCAAAAGAGAAATGTTATGGCAGACTAAAATTATATTTCAATGTAAATATTAACCAGTAATCCTTTGTTAAAATATATTTTAGGAGTTAGGAAATAAAATGTATGGGAAAAGCAAAGTAATTGAATTTAATCAACATGTAAATTTGACATTAGCATACACAACTTAATAATTTTCAAAGATAAAAATTGTCCAAATAGAGGGAATGTTAGACAGCTGTATCTGTACCTAAGGACAAGGCTAGATGCACTGGGCTCAAAATGCAGCATGAGCAATTTAAGTTTGAAATACAAGTTCTGAAGCATTTGAGCTGGAGAAAACTAGGAAGTTCTCTCACAGGCCTTTGCAAAGAGTTTCTCTCTGACAGCTATGATTGGATCCCTTATCTCAATTATTTCTTTCTTTTGGCTGTGACTTGTAGACACTACTGAAAATTCATTCATGAAGAGATAACATTTACTATGCAGTCATTTGTGGAAACAGTCACTTGAGGACTTTTTCTCCTTACTGGCAACTTATCCTTACCACCTACCATAGAGCATGACACATAGTAAATACACAGTTACTACAGGCTAATTAATAAATCAATGAAGGAATGAGTCTATATAGGGTGTTCTATCAACCATCAGGCTAAGGCAGGGCAGGTACACAGTGGTTAAGAGCATGTTGTCTGGAGTCCCTGCTAGGATCAGATCCTGGCTCTTCTACTTACCAGCTGTATGACCCTGGGTAATTTTATCTCCCTGTGCCCCAATTTATGCATCTGTAAAATAGGATATTAATAATTAAGTAAAAATTAAGTGTTTAGGAGACTGAAAGGAAACAATATAGAAACAAATAGAAATGTTAGTCACAGTGAACTTTTGGGAAACACATTAAGATTAAAATACAAGGCACATATATTTTTATACATGGAGATATACATATATTTCTTTATATGTAGGAAAGAATCTAATAGCTAACACTTTGAAGCTGACACATATAGGATCTCTTATGTATCAATTATTATTCTAAGCATATTTTCACACATTCTCAGGTTTTCAGGAAAACTTTGCAACACTTAACACACAGTGTGAGGAGTAAAAGCAACACTTGTAAAAAGCTATCCACAAAAGCTAAATCCTCACAGGCTGTTCAGATGTCATAGCACTGATTTTTCTTCAGGGCCAGCAAAACCATGGATTAAGCCATTGCATGTCTCTGGAAGGCAGGGTCTGTCACGAGGAGCAGCTGTGCAGGAAACACTTCACAAGGAGCACCTCCTCTGTGTGCTGCACACACTTCCACACAGCAAGTCCTTACTCCTGGAGGGCAGAGTCCATCAGACTGGCACGGTGGTGGAAGCATGGTCACACCTGAAGTGCAGCTTCAGAAAGGTGAACTTCATTCATCAGATTATTACAGGGACCCAGTAAAGGCCTCTAATCCTCAAGAATGTAGAAAATAACTGTTACCCCTCTTTCCCGCTTTTCCTCAAAAAGCAAGTGAACTACGTGACATCTTTCCCTCTTTTCCTCAAAAAGCAAGTGAACTACGTGACACTTTTTGGTTACGAAAATTTCAAAGTAATAATTTGAAAGGTACAGGATACTTCAAATAATTCTTCTACATATTTTGATCCATTTCCCTATGGTCAAAATATTATAATGGACATAGAGACATAGCATAGAGCTGATCATTACTAATAATATCAACCACATTTTAAAATTATGAACCTACTAATGTTTAAATAATTTTAATAGCAGTTAATAAAAATGAAAGCAAGATATGTACAAGTTCACTAACCTTTTGGTGGCTATCATTTAAGATTTCTTATTAGTAAATTTAATTATGTAAAATGTTATACGAATATCTTAAAATATATACTGAGGTCAAATTATTTGCCTCGCTTGAAAGTAAACTCAAATATTCATTTTTTGTTGACTTCTCATTCTGACAACTTTCTATCAACTTATTGTCTATTCATTATTTAAATTAAAAGTAAAATAAAATGAAAAATCCCATAATAAGAATTACTTCTCAGAGTTTCAGACAATAAAGTATCTAATTTCCATCAAGAAAATATAGGTTAATACAATTTTAGAAACTTATGGACACTAACTTCCTATCTTTTCATTAAAAAAAATCAATTCTACTGTAATTTGAGAATAAATCTTCATCAGTTTATTGCTTCACAACTGATTTTATTTATACCATCAAGAGAAGCTAGACTAACTTTCAGCAATGCAGTTTGGCATTCTCTGCCGAACATAATTCAACTGTGGAGAAGGAAAATTCAACCATGGTCTTGGAAAAAAATGACAAGACTTTTAATTTCTTAGGCTAAAAATGTGCTTTTTTAAAAAACTAATTTTTAAAATCTCCTTCCTTTATAGTTAACTCAAGTTCTACTTAAATCTATTACAGTCTTCTGCCCAATCATTACACTAAGAATTGATTTCTCTTCAAATACTTCCTGCAAAGCTATTTCTGAATCCATTTCATTGCTGATTTACCACAGAGAAGGAATCATACTGACTTTGCTGCTGAGTAAAAGACACAGACCTACTAGAGAATGGACTTGAGGATATGGGGAGGGGGAAGGGTAAGCTGTGACAAAGTGAGAGAATGGCATGGACATATATACACAACCAAAAGTAAAACTGATAGCTAGTGGGAAGCAGCCGCATAGCACAGGGAGATCAGCTCGGTGGTTTGTGACCACCTAGAGGGGTGGGATAGGGAGGGTGGGAGGGAGGGAGATGCAAGAGGGAAGAGATATGGGAACATATGTATATGTATAACTGATTCACTTTGTTATAAAGCAGAAACTAACACACCATTGTAAAGCAATTATACCCCAATAAAGATGTTAAAAAAAAAACTGAAAGAAGAAAAAAAAAAAGGGAAAAGTGAGCATCTAAGTGACCACTTACTAACTGAGCTTCTAATATGGGCCAGGCATTCAGCTAGCTGTCTCTTTCCAAGACATGAAAAGTCCACTCTGTTTTAGAAAACTTGGAAGTAAATTACATGAAATCAGAAGATCAAGATTAGTCAAGGGTGAAAATAATGGGAAATGTTTAATTACTCTTTAAGTAAACAAAAAAATAAATCATCTCTCTTTAAGGTTGTATTTGATCTATTATTGCAGTTATTGGCATACTCCTGATATAAACTGGTTTTGCTTTCAGAGAAGCACAATTATTGGAGAAGATGTTTGTATTAGAGAAAACAAAATCAAAAACAAAACAAGGTAATAACACCGAAAATTGTACCTTAGAAAAACAGACCTGGGAAGAAGGGAACAATCTAGTTGCCCTATTGGCTGCAGTGCCCATCAATTAAATTGCTGCTTATCTACCTGAGGGAGAAACATTAGTTAAGTGCTACACCTGGATCAAAGTTGAAATTTTCAGATTCTGGAAAAATAAATTGGTGTGCCTGTATATATTATTTCCCTATTTTTAATAAATGCATATATTTCAGTACAATAAGCATCCTGCCTTGCTGCTGTTCAGTGCCTTTTGCACACTTTGGAGATATCATCATAAGTTTTGTGAGACTGATATGCAGTTTAAAAGAAAGTGTTTCAAATAATTTTTGAAAGGCAACCTCCAGCAATATACACTGAGCACTCACAATTAGCTCCACACCCTCAGAACCTCTGATACATGACTCCTATCCTCACATATAAAAAACTTATTTATAGTATCTACCAAATTCTTTCAACTCTTTGGGTGAAAACTAAAATGTATCTGCTTCAACTTAGCTTTCATTTGAAAAAATTACTTTAGCTGAGTGTCTTGAGAAAAAAATTGATGGAGGATTTAAAGGAGAGCACATAAATTAGAAAAAAAGAGGTCCTCACTACACACATAATTAGTAAATATCTTATACAAATATACACAGATTCCAATTTCCCTAGAATTTATGATGCTTGAAAGTTTTCATCATCCTTTTTGCCAAGAATTTAAAATTTAAAAAATATACAGACAGGGGGATCGGGAAAGATGGCGGAGGAGTAAGACGTGGAGATCACCTTCCTCCCCACAGATACATCAGACATACATCTACATGTGGAACAACTCCTACAGAACACCTACTGAACGCTGGCAGAAGACCTCAGACCTCCCAAAAGGCAAGAAACTCCCCACGTACCTGGGTAGGGCAAAAGAAAAAAAAAAATTAATTAAAAACAGGCAAAAGAATAGGGACGGCACCTGCACCAGTGGGAGGGAGCTGTGAAGGAGGAAAGGTCTCCACACACTAGGAAGCCCCTTCGCGGGTGGAGACTGCGGGAGGCGGAGGGGTAACTTCGGAGCCGCGGAGGAGAGCACAACGGAGGTGCGGAGGGCAAAGCGGAGGGCAAAGCGGAGGGATTCCCGCACAGAGGATCGGTGCCGACCGGCACTCACCAGCCCGAGAGGCTTGTGTGCTCACCCGCCGAGGCGGGCGGGGCTGCGAGCTGAGGCTCGGGTTTTGGTCGGAGCTCAGGGAGAGGACTGGGGTTGGCGGCTTGAACATAGCCCGAAGGGGTTAGTGCGCCACGGCTAGCCGGGGGGGAGTCTGGGGAAAAGTCTGCACCTGCTGAGGAGGCAAGAGACTTTTTCTTGCCTCTGTGTTTCCTGGTGCGCGAGGAGAGGGGTTTTAAGAGCGCTGCCTAAAGGAACTCCAGAAACGGGCGCGAGCCGCAGCTAAAAGCACAGACCTCAGAGACGAGCGCGAGCCGCGGCTAAAAGCTCGGACCCCAGAGACGGGCACGAGCTGCGGCTAAAAGCGCGGACCCCAGAGACGGGCGGGAGATGCTAAGGCTGCTGCTGACGCCACCAAGAGGCCTGTGTGCGAGCACAGGTCACTACCCACACCCCTCTTCCGGGAAGCCTGTGCAGCCCGCCACTGACAGGTTCCCGGGACCCAGGGACAATTTCTCGGGGAGAACACACGGCGGGCCTCAGGCTGCTGCAACGTCACGCCGACTTCTGCCGCCGCACGCCCGCCCCGCACTCCGTGCCCCTCCCTGCCCCCGGCCTGAGAGCGCCAGAGCCCCCGAGTCAGCGGCTCCTTTAACCCCGTCCTGTCTGAGCAAAAAACAGACGCCCTCCAGCGACCTACACGCAGAGGCAGGGCCAAATCGAAAGCTGAGCCCCTGTGAGCTGTGAGAACAAAGAAGAAAAAGGGAAATCTCTCCCAGCAGCCTCAGAAACAGCGGATTAAAGCTACACAATCAACTTGATGTACCCTGCCTCTGTGGAATACATGAATAGACAGCGAATCATCCCAAATTGAGGAGGCGGACTTCTAGAGCAAGATCTATGATTTTTTCCCCTTTTCCTCTTTTTGTGAATGTGTATGTGTATGCTTCTGTGTGAGATCTTGTCTGTATAGGTTTGCTTCCACCATTTGTCCCAGCGTTCTATCCGACCATTGTTTTTTTTTTTAATTTTTTTCTTAATAATTAATTTTAATTTAAAGAACTCTATTATACTTTACCTTCTTTCTATCTTTCCTTCCTTCCTTCCCTTTTTGAGACAACGAATCGTCCCAAATTGAGGAGGTGGACTTGGAGAGCAAGTTTTATGATTTTTTCCACTTTACCTCTTTTTGTGAGGGTATATGTGTATGCTTCTATGTAAGATTTTGTCTCTATAACTTTGCTTCCACCATTTGTCCTAAGGTTCTATCTGTCCCTTTTTTTTTTCTCTAAATAATAATTTTTTAATTCAATAACTTTATTATACTTTATTTTATTTTACTGTATCTTCTTTCTTTCTTTTTTTTTCCTTCCTTCCCTCCTTCCTTCCCTCCTTCCTTCCTTCCTTCCTTCCTCCCTCCTTTCTTTCCTTCGTGCCTTCTTTCCTTCTTTTCTTCTTTCTTTCTTTCTTTCTTTCTTCCCTCTTTCCTTCCTTCCCTCCATTCTTTTTTTTTTTTTCCTTGCGTTATGCGGGCCTCTCACTGCTGTGGCCTCTCCCATTTGCGGAGCACAGGCTCCGGACGCGCAGGCTCAGTGGCCATGGCTCACGGGCCCAGCCGCTCCGCGGCATGTGGGATCTTCCCGAAACGGGGCACGAACCCGCGTCTCCTGCATCGGCAGGCGGACTCTCAAGCATTGCGCCACCAGGGAAGCCCCCTCCTTTCTTTTTTTATTTCTTTCGTTCTTTCCTTATTTCTTCCTACTTCTACTAATTCTCTCTACTTTCTCTCCCTTTTATTCTGAGCCGAGTGGATGAAAGGCTCTTGCTGCTCCAGCCAGGAGTCAGGACTCTGCCTCTGAGGTGGGAGAGCCAACTTCAGGACGCTGGTCAACAAGAGACCTCCCAGCCCCACATAATATCAAACGGCGAAAATCTCCCAGAGATCTCCATCTCAACACCAGCACCCAGCTTCACTCAACGACCAGCAAGCTACAGTGCTGGACAACCTATGCCAACCATATAGCAAAACAGGAACACAACCCCACCCACTAGCAGAGAGGCTGCCTAAAATCATAATAAGTCCACAGACACCCCAAAACACACCACCAGACGTGGACCTGCCCACTAGAGAGACAAGATCTAGCCTCATACACCACAACACAGGCAGTAGTCCCCTCCAGCAGGTAGCCTACACAACCCACTGAAGCCAACTTAGCCACTGGAGACAGACATCAAAAACAACGGGAACTACGAACTTGCAGCCTGCAAAAAAGGAGACCCCAAACACAGTAAGATAAGCAAAACGAGAAGACAGAAAAACACACAGCAGATGAAGGAGCAAGATAAAAATGAACCAGACCTAACAAATGAAGAGGAAATAGGCAGTCTACCTGAAAAAGAATTCAGAATAATGATAGTAAAGATGATCCAAAATCTTGGAAATAGAATAGACAAAATGCAAGAAACATTTCACAAGGACACAGAAGAACTAAAGATGAAACAAGCAATGATGAACAACACAATAAATGAAATGAAAAAATACTCTAGATGGGATCAATAGCAGAATAACTGAGGCACATGAACAGATAAGTGACCTGGAAGATAAAATAGTGGAAATAACTACTGCAGAGCAGAATAGAGAGAAAAGAATGAAAAGAACTGAGGACAGGCTCAGAGACCTCTGGGACAACATTAAACGCACCAACATTCGAATTATAGGGGTTCCAGAAGAAGAAGAGAAAAAGAAAGGGACTGAGAAAATATTTGAAGAGATTATAGTTGAAAACTTCCCTAATATGGGAAAGGAAATAGTTAATCAAGTCCAGGAAGCACAGAGAGCCCCATACAGGATAAATTCAAGGAGAAATACGCCAAGACACATATTAATCAAATTGTCAAAAACTAAATACAAAGAAAGCATATTAAAAGCAGCAAGGGAAAAACAACAAATAACACACAAGGGAATCCCCATAAGGTTAACAGCTGATCTCTCAGCAGAAACTCTACAAGCCAGAAGGGAGTGGCAGGACATACTGAAAGTGATGAAGGAGAAAAACCTGCAACCAAGATTACTCTAGCCAGCAAGGATCTCATTCAGATTTGATGGAGAAATTAAAACCTTTACAGACAAGCAAAAGCTGAGAGAGTTCAGCACCACCAAACCAGCTTTACAACAAATGCTAAAGGAACTTCTCTAGACAAAAACACAGGAGAAGGAAAAGTCCTATAATAACAAACCCAAAAAAATTTAGAAAATGGGAATAGGAACATACATATTGATTATTACTTTAAATGTAAATGGACTAAATGCTCCCACCAAAAGACACAGATTGGCTGAATGGATACAAAAACAAGACCCATATATATGCTGTCTACAAGAGACCCACTTCAGACCTAGAGACACATACAGACTGAAAGTAAGGGGATGGAAAAAGATATTCCATGCAAATGGAAACCAAAAGAAAGCTGGAGTAGCAATTCTCATATCAGACAAAATAGACTTTAAAATAAGGACTATCAGAAGAGACAAAGAAGGACACTACATAATGATTAAGGGATCGATCCAAGAAGAAGATATAACAATTGTAAATACTTATGCCCCCAACATAGGAGCACCTCAATACATAAGGCAAATACTAACAACCAT
>NW_006791822.1:4224876-4225206 GCF_000442215.2 Lipotes vexillifer | reverse complement strand
GGGAAGTTTATAGCTATACAAGCCTACCTTAAGAAACAAGAAACATCTCAAACAACCTAACCTTGCACCTAAAGCAATTAGAGCAAGAAGAACAAAAAAAACCCCAAAGTTAGCAGAAGGAAAGAAATCACAAAGATTATATCAGAAATAAATGAAAAAGAAATGAAGGAAACAATAGCAAAGATCAATAAAACTAAAAGCTGGTTCTTTGAGAAGATAAACAAAATAGGTAAACCATTAGCCAGATTCAGCAAGAAAAAAAGGGAGAAGACTCAAATCAATAGAATTAGAAATGAAAAAGGAGAAGTAACAACTGACACTGCAGAAATA
>NW_006791822.1:4195697-4222197 GCF_000442215.2 Lipotes vexillifer | reverse complement strand
ATATATATATATATATATATATATACACACACAGACAGGTAGCTTTATATTTTAATTAGCTTTAGAAAATGGTAAAAACTTTACACCAAAAAGTTCATTCATTAGAAATGTTTTTGGCTCCATATATTCAGGATATCATGACTGATACTAGTTTGGGGATGGGGTAGCAATAATAACTGAGATATCAACAAGAACCCCAGGAACACATTCTCATGGGGGGAAAAGAATTATATAAAAGTCCCTCCATTTCATATTTACTGATTCTAGAATGTGATAGGAATAATGATCTGACTATGAAAACAGAATCTGGAGATATCTAGTTAAGATGCTTCTGTTCTGTATGTCCACAATTGAACACACCTTCTCTTATCTAAACACTTAACACTGACAGAAACAAAAATTTTTTTAAGTCATAGCTTCTTAAATAAGATATAAACATCTTGGGGAAGAAACAAGACAGAAACCCAGGCAATGTTTTGGCTGAAGATTGCTGAACTAGGGAGCTTGGTGCAGACAGCATTGCTCTACAATTTTGGCTACTGAGGGCAAAGGAAACTGAAGTGTTCTGTAGTCACACTGGGAAGGAGATCTTGGTGCTCTACTTAGAGCCACTGGCTTCAGTGGGTTTCCTCTGCTTGTGAAAGGAGGGGAGCAAAGAAAAAATACATGTTGCTAAACACAGCCTGTGCTGTTTTTGTTGGTTTGTTTTAACAATAAGAGAGCATTGGGAGGTAGGAAAATATAGATATTACCTTCTGACTGAGAACTGAAACAAGCTGCCTGCCGCTGCATGGACTACTATAAACTCATTGTACGTTGTCCCAATTTCAGTGCTGTGCCAGATGAGTTCTTTTTGCTACAGCAGATAACAATGTTTCAGGTATGTGGCCATTGATCCTACAGAAAAAGAGGATCAGAAACAGTTGCAGCTCCGTGGAGAAAAACAAGAGTATATTTTGTGGCGGGTTTTTCTTTATAAATTATTATTTTTTTAATTTTTTTAAACATCTCTATTGGAGTATGATTGCTTTAAAATGGCGTTAGTTTATGCTGTACAACAAAGTGAATCAGCTATACATATACATATATCCCCATACCCTCTCCCTCTTGCGTCTCCCTCCCACCCTCCCTATCCCACCCCTCTAGGTGGTCACAAAGCACAGAGCTGACCTCCCTGTGCTATGCGGCTGCTTCCCACTAGCTATCTATTTAACATTTGGTAGTGCACATATGTCAATAACACTCTCTCACTTCGTCCCAGCTTACCCTTCCCCCTCCCTGTGTCCTCACATCCATTCTCTACATCTGCATCTTTATTCCTGTCCTGCCCCTAGTTTCATCAAAACCATTTTTTTTAGATTCCATATTATATGTGTTAGCATAAGGTATTTGTTTTTCTCTTTCTGACTTACTTCACTCTGTATGACAGATTCTAGGTCCATCCACCTCATTACAAATAACTCAATTTCGTTTCTTTTTATGGCTGAGTAATATTCTATTGTATAATCCAAAAAATGGGTGGAAGACCTAAATAGATATTTCTCCAGAGAAGACATACAGATTGCCAACAAACACATGAAAGGATACTCAACATCACTAATAATTAGAGAAATGCAAATCAAAACCACAATGAGGTATCACCTCACACCGGTCAGAATGGCCATCATCAAAAGGGAACCCCCTTGCACTGTTGGTGGGAATGTAAATTAATACAGCCACTGTGGAGAACAGTATGGAGGTTCCTTAAAAAACTAAAAATGGGGGCTTCCCTGGTGGCGCAGTGGTTGAGAGTCCGCCTGCCGATGCAGGGGACACGGGTTCGTGCCCCGGTCCGGGAAGATCCCACATACCGCGAAGCGGCTGGGCCTGCGAGCCAAGGCCGCTGAGCCTGCACGTCCGGAGCCCGTGCTCCGCAACGGGAGAGGCCACAACAGTGAGAGGCCCGCGTACTGCAAAAAAAAAAAAAAAAAAAACTAAAAATGGAACTACCATATGACCCAGCAATATCACTACTGGGTATATACCCTGAGAAAACCATAATTAAAAAAGAGGCATGTACCACAATGTTTATTACAACACTATTTACAAAAGCCAGGATGTGGAAGCAACCTAAGAGTACATATTGACACGCTTACTCCAGGCCAATGTTAACTCATCCACCTTTTGCATTATATGGTTCAAAGAGACCTGTGACAGTCAGATATACTATAAAATTTCACATCATTCCATGATACTGATAATATCATGCACATAATTAAATACTTAAGCAAGAAACAACTATATTGGAAGCTTTGGTAAGACACACGTAATCCAATGAGTGGAAGATAAAGCCTGTAAAGATTCAGGTTTCTGCCATTTCAGTAACATTTTTAGAGTTCTAGTGGTCAGAGACATGCTGGACATCCACTAAGAAATAAAAGACAAATTATTGCATTTTGTGATCAAAAAAAAGGAAGCCCAACACCTGATCTGCCTCTTTAGGATCCAAAGGTAGTGTATTCTACACTTGGGAATACTGCTTTGACCATTATGCCTAATCACATGGAAGGCTGCCAGATTTATGTGGCACTCAGAGTAAGAAAGGGCTCTGCAGCAGGTCAAGGCTATAGTACAAGAGCTATCACTTGACTCATTGTCCTGGCATCGTATGGTGCTGGAGGTTTCATTGGTGAAAAAAGATAAAGTGTGAAGTTTATGGGAGACTCATAATCAAGCCCTTGGGTTGTGGAGCAAAACCATGTCATTTTCAAGAGGGAATTATATACCTTTGAAAAAACAGCTCCTGGGAATTCCCTGGCGTTCCAGTGGTTAGGACTCCGCACTTTCACTGCCAAGGACCTGGGTTTGATCCCAGGTCGGGGAACTCAGATCCCACAAGCCGCAAGGCACAGCCAAAAAAAATTAAAAATAAAGTAAAAAACAGCTCCTGGTGTGCCACTAGAACCTGATAGAACACTTGACCATTGGGTATGATGTGATGCTGCATATGAACCGTCCAATATCCAGACCCAACAAGTCATAAAGTTAGGGATGTCCAGGAACAATTCGTCATAAATTGGAAATGGTACATCCATGACTGAGCCTGAGAAAGACAACAAAGTAGGAGTAAGTTATGTTATCTCATGTGCCACTTCATCTAACACAGTCGTACCAGCACTGCTCCTTCAGGTCACACTTATGACCTCGTGAGTTGGGGTCCTTTATGACCAGCTGACAAAAGTAGAAAAATCTGAGTTTATCTGGTCATAAATCAGCTTGGGATGTGTGTGCATTCTGAAAATGGGCTGCAGCTGCACTACAGCCCCACTACTAGAGCCTAAAGAATGATTAGGAATGTTGATCTTCCCACTGGGAAAGTATATGTGCTCATCTACTTTGTGTGGAAAAAGTATCTCAATGTTAGAATATATAAAGGTATATGAGCAATGATGAATTGCTTTACTGGTTGGTCAAGGACCCAGAAGTAGAAATATTTGAATATGGAGGCTAAAAAATCTAGGCAAGAGGTGTATGATAAATCTATGGGAGTGGACACCAGTGAGATATTTAGAACTACTTGTTACTTCCCCCAGGAAATTTTGAACCCAGAAGAGGTTTATTTCAACAATAAAATAGACAGGAGGGAGGAACCAAGATGGCGGAGTAGAAGGACATGCTCTCACTCCCTCTTGTGAGAACACCAGAATCACAACTAACTGCTGGACAATCATCAACAGGAAGACACGGGAACTCACCAAAAAAGATACCCCATATCCAAAGACAAAGGAGAAGCCATAGTGAGACGGTAGGAGGGGCGTAATCACAGTAAAATCAAATCGCATAACTGCTAGGTGGGTGACTCACAGACTAGGGGACACTTATACCACAGAAGACCACCCACTGGAGTGACAGCTCTGAGCCCCACGTCAGGCTTCCCAACCTGGGGGTCCGGCAAGGGGAGGAGGAATTCCTAGATAATCAGACTTTGAAGCCTAGTGGGAATTGATTGCAGGACTTCAACAGGACTGGGGGAAACAGAGATTCCATTCTTGGAGGGCACAAACAAAGCAGTGTGAGCATCAGGATGCAGGGGAAGGAGCACTGACCCCAGGGGAGACTGAACTAGACTTACCTGCTAGTGTTGGAGGGTCTCCTGCAGAGGCGGGGGGGTGGCTGTGGCTCACCATGGGGACAAGGACACTGGCAGCAGAAGTTCTGGGAAGTACTCCTTGGCCTGAGCCCTCCCAGAGTTTGTCATTAGCCCCACCAAAGAGCCCAGGTAGGATTCAGTGTTTGATTGCCCCAGGCCAAAAAACCAACAGGGAGGGAACCCAGCCCCACCCGTCAACAGTCAAGTGGATTAAAGTTTTACTGAGCTCTGCCCACCAGAGCAACAGTCAGCTCTACCCACCACCAGTCCCTCCCATCAGGAAACTTACACAAGCCTCTTAGATAGCCTCATCCACCAGAGGGCAGACAGCAAAAGCAAGAAGAACTACAATTCTGCAGCCTGTGGAACAACAAACACATTCACAGAAAGATAGACAAGATGAAAAGGCAGAGGGCTATGTACCAGATGAAGGAACAAGATAAAACCCCAGAAAAATAACTAAATGAAGTGGAGATAGGTAACTTTCCAGAAAAAGAATTCAGAATAATGATAGTGAAGATGATCCAGGACCTCGGAAAAAGAATGGAGGCAAAGATCGAGAAGATGCAAGAATTGTTTAACAAACACCTAGAAGAATTAAAGAACAAATAAACAGAGATGAACAATAAAATAACTGAAATGAAAACTACACTAGAAGGAATCAATAGCAGAATAATTGAGGCAGAAGAATGGATAAGTGACCTGGTAAACAGAATGGTGGAATTCACTGCTGCGGAACAGAATAAAGAAAAAAGAATGAAAAGAAATGAAGACAGCCTAAGAGACCTCTGAGACAACATTAAACGCAACAACATTCGCATTATAGGGGTCCCAGAAGGGGAAGAGAGAGAGAAAGGATCTGAGAAAATATTTGAAGAGATTATAGTCAAAAACTTCCCTAACATGGGAAAGGAAATAGCCACCCAAGTCCAGAAAGCACAGCGAGTCCCATACAGGATACATCGAAGTAGAAACACGCCGAGAGACATAGTAATCTAATTGGCAAAAATTAAAGACAAAGAAAAATTATTGAAAGCAGCAAGGGAAAAATGACAAATAATATACAAGGGAACTCCCATAAGGTTAACAGCTGATTTCTCAGCAGAAACTCTACAAGCCAGAAGTGAGTGGCATGATATACTTAAAGTGATGAAAGGGAAGAATCTACAACCAAGATTACTCTACCCGGTAAGGATCTCCTTCACATTCGATGGAGAAATCAAAAGCTTTACAGACAAGCAAAAGCTAAGAGAATTCAGCACCAACAAACCAGCTCTACAACAAATGTTAAAGGAACTTCCCTAAGTGGGAAACACAAGAGAAGAAAAGGACCTACAAAAATGAACCCAAAACAATTAAGAAAATGGTCATAGGAACATACATATCGATAATTACCTTAAACGTGAATGGATTAAATGCTCCAACCAAAAGACATAGGCTTGCTGAATGGATACAAAAACAAGATCCATATATATGCTGCCTACAAGAGACTCACTTCAGACCTAGGGACACATACAGACTGAAAGTGAGGGGATGGAAAAAAATATTCCATGGAAATCAAAAGAAAGCTGGAGTAGCAATACGCATATCAGAAAATATGGACTTTAAAATAAAGTTACAAGAGACAAGGAAGAACACTACATAATGATCAAGGGATCAATCCAAGAAGAAGTTATAACAATTATAAATATATATGCACCCAACATAGGAGCACTTCAATACATAAGGCAACTGCTAACAGCTATAAAAGAAGACATTGACAGTAACTCAATAATAGTGGGGGACTTTAACACCTCACTTACACCATGGACAGATGATCCAAAATGAAAATAAATAAGAAAACACAAGCTTTAAATGACACAACAGACCAGATAGATTTAATTGATATTTAGAGGACATTCCATCCAAAAACAACAGATTACAGTTTCTTCTCAAGTGCACACAGAACATTCTCCAGGATAGATCACATCTTGGGCCACAAATCAAGCCTCAGTAAATTTAAGAAAACTGAAATCATATCAAGCATCTTTTCTGACCACAACACTATGAGATTAGAAATGAATTACAGGGCAAAAAAAGTAAAAAACACAAACACATGGAGGCTAAACAATACGTTACTAAATAACTAAGAGATCACTGAAGAAATGAAAGAGGAAATCAAAAAATACCTAGAGACAAATGACAATGAAAACACGATGATCCAAAACCTATAGGATACAGACAAAGCAGTTCTAAGAGGGAAGTTTATAGCTATACAAGCCTACCTCAAGAAACAAGAAAAATCTCAAATAAGCAATCTAACCTTACACCTAAAGGAACTAGAGAAAGAAGAACAAACAAAACCCAAAGTTAGCAGAAGGAAAGAAATCATCAAGGTCAGAGCAGAAATAGATGAAATAGAAACAAAAAAAAATAGCAAAGATCAATAAAACTAAAAGCTGGCTCTTTGAGAAGATAAACAAAACTGATAAACCATTAGCCAGACTCATCAAGAAAAAGAGGGAGAGGACTCAAATCAATAAAATTAGAAATGAAAAAGAAGTTACAACAGACACCGCAGATATACAAAGCATCCTAAGAGACTACTACAAGCAACTCTATGCCAACAAAATGGACAACCTGGAAGAAATGGACAAATTCTTGGAAAGGCATAACCTTCCAAGACTGAACCAGGAAGAAATAGAAAATATGAACAGACCAATCACAAGTAATGAAAGTGAAACTATGATTAAAAATCTTCCAACAAACAAAAGTCCAGGACCAGATGGCTTCACAGGTGAATTCTATCAAACATTTAGAGAAGAGCTTACACCCATCCTTCTCAAACTCTTCCAAAAAACTGCAGAGGAAGGAACACTCCCAAACTCATTCTATGAGGCTGCCATCACCCTGATATCAAAACCAGACAAAGATACTAGAAGAAAAGAAAATTACAGATCAATATCACTGATGAATATAGATGCAAAAATCCTCAACACATTACTAGCAAACAGAATCGAACAACACATTAAAAGGATCATACACCATGATCAAGTGGGATTTATCCCAGGGATGCAAGGATTCTTCATTACGCAAATCAATCAATGTGATACACCATATTAACAAATTGAAGAAGAAAAACCATATAATCATCTCAATAGATGCAGAAAAAGCTTTTAAAAAAATTCAACACCGTTTATGAAAAAAACTCTCCAGAATGTGGGCATAGAGGGAACCTACCTCAACATATACAACAAACCCACAGCCAACATCATTCTCAATGGTGAAAAACTGAAAGCATTTCCTCTAAGATCAGGAACAAAACAAGGATGTCCAATTTCACCACTATTATTCAACATAGTTTTGGAAGTCCTAGCCACGGCAATCAGAGAAGAAAAAGAAATAAAAGGAATCCAAATCGGAAAAGAAGAAGTAAAGCTGTCACTGTTTGCAGATGACATGATACTATACATAGAGAATCCTAAAGATGCTACCAGAAAACTACTAGAGCTAATAAATGAATTTGGTAAAGTTGCAGGATACAAAATTAATGCACAGAAATCTCTGGCATTCTTAAACACTGATGAAAAATCTGAAAGAGAAATTAAGGAAACACTCCCATTTACCATTGCAACAAAAAGAATAAAATATCTAGGAATAAACCTACCTAGGGAGACAAAAGACCTGTATGCAGAAAACTATAAGAAACTGATGAAAGAAATTAAAGATGATACCAAGAGATGGAGAGATACACCATGTTTTTGGATCAGAAGAATCAACATTGTGAAAATGACTATACTACCTAAAGCAATCTACAGATTCAATGCAATCCCTATCAAATTACCAATGGAATTTTTAAGGAACTAGAACAAAAAATCTTAAAATTTGTATGGAGACACAGAAGACCTCAAATAGGCAAAGCAGTCTTGAGGGAAAAAAAATGGAGCTGAAGGAATCAGACTCCCTGACTGCAGACTATACTACAAAGCTACAGTAATCAAGACAATATGGTACTGGCACAAAAACAGAAACATAGATCAATGGAACAAGATAGAAAGCCCAGAGATAAACACATGCACCTATGGTCAACTAATCTATGACAAAGGAGGCAAGGATACACAATGGAGAAAAGACAGTCTCTTCAGTAAGTGGTGCTGGGAAAACTGGACAGGTACATGTAAAAGTATGAAATTAGAACACTCCCTAACACCATACACAAAAATAAACTCAAAATGGATTCAAGACCTAAATTAAGACCAGACCCAAAAAAATTCTTAGAGGAAAACATAGGAAGAACACTCTTTGACATAAATCACAGCAAGATCTTTTTTGATCCACCTCCTAGAGTAATGGAAATAAAAACAAAAATAAACAAATGGGACCTAATGAAACTTAAAAGCTTTTGCACAGCAAAGGAAACCATAAACAAGACGAAAAGACAACCCTCAGAATGGGAGAAAATATTTGCAAATAAATCAACGGACAAAGGATTAATCTCCAAAATATATAAACAGCTCATGCAGCTCAATATTAAAAAAACAAACAACCCAATCCAAAAATGGGCAGAAGACCTAAATAGACATTTCTCCAAAGAAGACATACAGATGGCCAAGAAGCACATGAAAAGCTGCTCAACATCACTAATTATTAGAGAAATGCAAATCAAAACTACAATGAGGTATCACCTCACACCAGTTAGAATGGGCATCATCAGAAAATCTACAAACAACAAATGCTGGAGAGGGTGTGGAGAAAAGGGAACCCTCTTGCACTGTTGGTGGGAATGTAAATTGATACAGCCACTATGGAGAACAGAATGGAGGTTCCTTAAAAAGCTAAAAATAGAATTACCATATGATCCAGCAATCCCACTACTGGGCATATACCCAAAGAAAACCATAATTCAAAGAGACACATGCACCCCAATGTTCATTGCAGCACTATTTACAATAGCCAGGTCATGGAAGCCACCTAAATGCCCATCAACAGACGAATGGATAAAGAAGATATGGTACATATATACAATGGAATATTACTCAGCCATAAAAAAGGAATGAAATTGAGTCACTGTTGAGACACGGATGGATCTAGAGACTGTCATACAGAGTGAAGTAAGTCAGAAAGAGAAAAACAAATATCGTATATTAACACATGTATGTGGAACCTAGAAAAATGGTACAGATGAACACGTTTGCAGGACAGAAGTTAAGACACAGATGTAGAGAACAAATGTATGGACACCAAGGGGGAAAAGCCATGGGGGTGGGGATGGTGGTGTGCTGAATTGGGCAATTAGGATTGACATGTATACACTGATGTGTACAAAATTGATGACTAATAAGAACCTGCTGTATAAAAAAATAAATAAAATTAAATTTAAAAATTAAAAAAAACTAATACTAAACTTTCTTTGGATTATTTGTATGGAAATATGTTAATATAAATGTTTCAGACATTACATGAAATTCCTAAAAATCTTATATGTTCTGGTATAATGTTATGTCATAATTCTAGTTATTACTTTAAAATGTATATCTCAGAAATAACTAAATTTCCTTGTCAATTACATTATTATGAACTTTCTTCAAATCTTTAAACGTGGTCATTTTTAAGTCTTTTGTCATTTACAGACAGTTCTGGGTGTACTCTGATGCTTTTGCAAATATGTTCCTATAAGAGGTTTTCATCTTCAAGGAATTCATGGAAAAGACTCTGACAAGTACAGGTTTCTGGTAACTGACTATACTGCTGAACTGAATGAATAAGCATTTTCAGAACTCTAATGGAAAACTGATGAATTTATTCATCAGTTGAACTGATGAGTATGATTATAATTTTTGTGACTTTCTGTTTGAATAAAAATAAATGTGATGTAAAAAAAAAACAATAAAGTAGACAGAATAACTCTACTGGTTGTCTTTTGTTAGTCACTGTCATCAGACATCAGAGTATTGGCAAATGGATACAGCAACAGCGTGGCCATGGTGGCCAGGATGGAGACTAGACATGGGTCTGTCAGCATGGTCTCTCACTCACCAAGGCTGATCTAGCTACTGGTGATACCAAATGTCCAACGTGCTAGCAAAAGAGATCAAAACTGAGACACCAATATGACACCAAGTCTTTCAAAGTCCAAAGAGCTACTTGGTAGAAAATTGACTACATTAGACCCCTTCAAACACAGAAAGGGCAGTAATTCATAGTAACTGGAATTGATATATATTTTTGCCTTTCCTACCCACAGGGCTTCAGCCAGCAGAGGGCGTGCTTGACCCACCAACACTAAGTCACTAATTGGTGTAATACATAAATCTGGAAACCAAGAGGAGGTAGTAGGAGTGGTCCCTTTTAACATGACCGATTTGGGAGAGTTTATACTTCCTCTTGCTGTGACTCTTGGTTCTGTAGGTTTAGAAGTCTTGGATCGAAAAAAGGGTAGATGACACCAAATGACACAGCAAATATATTTTAAACTAGAGCTACCACCCAGCTGCCATTATACCTTAAACAAATCTCTGTGTCAGAGTATGTTTTTTAGGGAAACTGACCTGCTAAAATCCCCTTCTCAGCGAGGCTCTCCTGACTACTATATTTAAAATGACACCTCCAACAACCCCTAATCCTTTTCCCTGCTTAATTTTTCTCTGTAACCCAATATCTAATTAAGCTATTTATGTTATTATTTTCTTTATTAAAACAGGTGGGTAGGTAGTGTTGTCTATTTTTTCATTCCTTCATCCCAAGGTTTCTGTTTCAGTTAACAACTGCCAAAATAGTGCTGCATAACTAACTCAAAACTCAATGACTTCAAATAATAATCATTTTTTCACTGATAGTTATGCAGGTTAGTCTTGAGTCTATTTCATGCCTCAGGTCTGTATACATACAGGAGCAGTTAAATATGTCATCACTCAGAGCCTTTTGATTTGCTGTTGTCTAGTAACACTCTTCAAATATGTTATCTCATCTGTAATTTTTAGCTCTTCTTTAATATATATTTTATAAAAATTACACTATTTTCATAAACTTACCAAATTGATGCATCTAATTTTGACATTTAACCAAAAGAGTGCTACCTTTGATCATAACTAAAATGTAGAGTATGAAACACCATATGCCTTGAAGTTTCTTCTTTATCTACTATTCACCAAATAAGCTTCATGGATTTTGAGTACATAAAGATCACAAGACATCACTGTCAACTATTTTATACCTATAGCCCCTATATTGTGATTTTAGGAAACTGTTTCTGAAAGAAAATTTTAAGAATGCTTTTTTGTTTTATCTCAATGCACAAAGATTTTACTTATGAACACTTTCATATATTTATATGCAAATAGTATCTTTCTTTGATGTTTTACTTCTGAAGGCACAGAAGACATGTTTTGCCTCAGGCATTTCATTCCCATTACGAACTTTATGGAAACAGACAATATATTGTAGTACTTCTAAAGAATTCTCGTAAAGAACAACATGGTAAGTCTGTTCCTGTTTACCAAACTGATGTAAAAAAGCACTTTAAAAAAAAATCCATTAGAAAATTAATGTGAAAGATTTATGGACTAGTAGATGTATTTTAGTAAGATGTTAAATTGGGGGATATATTGATCCCTGAACAAAGGATATAGTGAGAAATACTATAGTTTTAAAAATAGTATGCTTTTAAAAAGCTGGTTTGACTCTTTAATAAAAGGAATGGAATTTAAGGCAATTAATACATTTATATCCATATGTATATACCATATTTATATGTGTGTAGATATCTACCTACATACAACAATATAAATGCATATACATGCTCTATATGGGTTACACTTGGCAAAAATACAAAACTGTCTTACTTTTCAAGGCTATTTTAATATCATCATGAAATTGATTTTCATTATTCACAAGTTTGTATATAATTATGGTGTCATTTTTAATTAAAAAATAAGCATTACTTGAATTTTAATTTAAAAATAACATATTGAGGGGACTTCCCTGGTGGTCCAGTGGTTGGGAATCAGTCTTGCAATGCAGGGGATGCCGGTTCGATCCCTGGTTGGGGAGCTGAGATCCCACATGCTGCAGACAACTAAGCCCATGCCTCAACTAATGAGCCTGGGTACTCTAGAGACCATGCACTGAAACTAAGAGCTGATACAGCAAATAAATAAATAAATATTAAAAAAAAAAATACTGTTAAGCTCCATTTAAAAAAAATAAAATAAAATAACATATTGATACTTTTGATACTTTGTTGCTTATTAAACTTTGTGACTTTTTAACCTTAACCAGAATTGCATTATTATTAATCATTCAATCTTAGAAGACTTAGTATTACAAAAATATAAATACATATTAAAACAAACATAGATAATTCTTTTCCAAAAGGTTGTACTGTATATTAAGAATTAAACACTAATATAAACATATATGAAAATAAAAATGAGAGAAGCAATAATGGAAACTAACAAGGAAAAATATCTGTGGGATCAGGAAATAATGCATCAAGCACATGCACAAAGAGTTTGATCCTATAGTATCAAAAATGTTTAGGGAGGTATCAACAAAGAAACTATATTTAAGAAAATTTGAGGAAAAAAAAGGAAGGCAGTGAGGAAAATTACTCTATAAAATAACATCTCTTTTTATTAATACAGGCATTTAGCATTTACACTGATAATGAGAAGAAACAAGTATCTTAGAGATATATATGAGAGAGAGAAAGAGAGAGGGTGAGGGGCGGAGAGAGAGAGATCTGCTCTTTCTAACCTTAGAAATTACTCTTTGCCTCACTAATGGATGACATGGGTACATCTCTACAAATGTGCAAGTAAAATCTCACACCATTTACTTTTCTAGTGTATAAAAGTAACACATTGCCTAAAAAATCTTTAATATGGTAGAGTGACATTAGAATTATTGTTATAAAAAAGAGAAACTTTCCCCACAATCCAAGACTCTAATAGCCCCAGAATCAATACCAACTTAATATCTGAATAAAATGTGTTATTTTTGTAGTTATGTATAAAACATACACACACATACACACCAAACACACACATATGCATTCACTACAATATACATTTTTCACAAAGCACAGAGAAAATTCTAATTATACTGTTATTAGTTTATATTTGTTTCAAACAAAAATGTTAAACACTTAGCTAGTTAAAATTTATTATGTTATTAAGATTTTTCTAACCATTTTGTACATATCTAATTGTTTGATAGCCTTAGGTCAGGTTTTAAAACTACATGTATATTCATAACTACAATTTTATTTGTCATGATAAAATAAACTTACGAAATTAATTTTTATTAGTTTTGCAAGGACATTCATGCAAAATGAGTATAACTCAATATCTTGATATATATATTTTCCTAATTTTTTGATTTCACATAAGTACAAATATCAATCTTTTCACATACACATATGTAAGCAGTATGTTTTATGTATAAATTAAAATTAACAGATTTCTTTAAGCTTACTAAATAATGCCATATACAGTGAGAATAAAATTTCAATGTGTCTGTCTATAAAGCTCCAAAGTATTTGAAAAGGAGTATTATATTTTTAGCTAGTGATGGAAAAATTTCCAGATGGCAAAAACGTGAATGATAAAAATAGGCAAATTGAAATTAGAACTGTGATGGATTAATTTCCTTTTGGTTGTCCTTATGTTGTTTATATTCATGCCAAATACATGAGCCAATAGTTTCAGAAAGCACAGACAGTAAAGAAAAGAAAATGAAAGGAAGTTTTCTAAAGTAGTGTTCAATAACATTTGCAATTTAAAAATCAAAATAACTCTCCAGACACACACAAAAAAAACTTGGTTCTCTTGTCATGTTTAGTTTTTCAAAATGAAGGCCTTAAATTTTCCTTCTACATGCTTTCGAATATAAGCACATATTAGATTACTAGAACTAATGTAGCTAAAGGGGGAGAATTAGTGTTCCTATGAAAACAAAACTTTCCCTAAGTTGTCATGTGAACAATCAAAATATTTCCAATTAAAACAGGCCCACGCTTTCCATGTAAAGTAAAAATGAATTCATCAAACACTCATGAAACAAATTAGGCAGAAATCAAGAAAAGTATAATTCTCCCAAAGTGGAGATTAATTTTTCAATTGTTTCCTCTTCATATCTAAAATTATTTTTTATCACTGAATGATAACTTTCCAAAATAGCCCAAGAAAGATACTGACAATGTTCACTAGCAGTGTCCTTGGGTTTAAAAAGCAACAGTGAAAGCTGAATTTTAATCCTCCCAAACTCCCACAAGGAGTGTCTTTTTTGGCACTTATTTAGCCAAAGACCGCCTGTGGAAAAATCTTGGCATTTGTTGGATCCCTTTTCCCTGCAGGAAAATAGCACCAACTATCACACTGACTATTCAAGCACTGAAACATAGATCAATGGAAATGCTCTTGAATGGATATTTCAAAGTCTTATGCATTCTGGCTGCTAAAAATCTCTTGCTTATGTTCAATAGTTGTTATTGACAACTATTCTATTCCATTATTTCCTGAAGAAATATTGAAGAAATTTTGAAGAAATGTTTCAAAATGCCCACATATATACCAAATACCTGTGAGAAACGCTGAAATAAACACATTAAACCCTTGTCTTTGGCATAGGCATCCTCAGACATAGCAATATGCTCAATAGTGAGCACCACTGGTCTGCAGGAGGGCACTACTGCATGTAGCTGGTCCAATATATATGCTTAGCCCATCTGCTAGAGTCCTCTTGTCTCTCAATTCCTAGGGGACATTGCTCCAAGTGTGAACTCTCACTCTTTGGATTCTGAAAGTCTAATGCCACTATCAAACTTTCAAAAATTCCCTAAGAATCAAGACAGGTTAGAGAAAGGACAAGTTTTGTAGTCCCTATGCTTATTTAATTTTGTAAGCACTCTTTAAGAAAAAATAACAAGTGAGTACTAATACATACTGAGGTATGAATGTTCATACTCAGTTGAAAGGAAAGAAGAAATCACAGCCAACAGTGCACATTTTAAGAGCTGATAATCCTGAGGGGGGAAAAAACAAGCAGGAGGCATAACCCTCCCAGACTTCAGACAATACTACAAAGCTACTGTAATCAAATCAGTGTGGTATTGGTATAAAAACAGACATATGGATCAATGGAACAGAACAGGGAGCCCAGAAATAAACTCACATACCTAAGGTCAATTAATCTTCGACAAAGAAGGCAAGAATATATAATGGGAATAAGACAGTCTCTTCAGTAAGTGGTACTGGGAAAATTGGACAGCTGCATGTAAATCAATGAAGTTAGAACACACCCTCACACCATGCACAAAAACAAACTCAAAATGGCTTAAAGACTTAAACCTAAGGCATGACACCATAAATCTCCTAGAAGAAAGCACAGGCAAAACATTCTCTGACATAAATCGTACCAATTGTTTCTTAGGTCAGTCTCCCAAGGTAATAGAAATAAAAACAAAAATAAACAAATGGGACCTAGTGAAACTTAAAAGCTTTTGCACAGCAAAGGAAACCATAAACAAAACAAAAAGACAACCTATGGAAAGGGGAAAAATATTTGCAAACGATGTGACCAAGAAGGGCTTAATCTCCAAAATGTACAAACAGCTCATACAACTCAACAACAAAAAACAAACAATCCAATCAAAAAGTGGGCAGAAGACCTAAATAGACATTTCTCCAAAGAAGACATATAGATGGCCAACAGACACATGAAAAGCTATTTAACATCACTAATTATTAGAGAAATGCAAATCAAAACTACAGTGAGGTACCACCTCACACTGGTCAGAGTAGCCATCATTAAAAAGTCTACAAATAACAAATGCTGGAGAGGATGTGGAGAAGAGGGAACTCTCCTACGCTATTGGTGAGAATGTAAGTTGGTGCAGCCAGTATGGAAAACAGTATGGAGGTTCCTCAGAAAACTAAAAATAGAATTACCATATGATCCAGCACTCCCACCCCTGAGCATATATCCACACAAAACTATAATTTAAAAAGATACATGCACCCCTATGTTCACTGCAGCACTATTCACAATAGCCAGGACATGGAAACAACCTAAATGTTCATCGACATATGAATGGATAAAGAAGATGTGGTACATATACACAATGGAATACTACTCGCCCATAGTAAAGAATGAAATAATGCCATTTGCAGCAACATAGATGACACTAAAGATTATCATACTAAGTAAAATAAGTCAGAAAGAGAAAGACAAATACCATATGCTATCAGTTATATGTGGAATCTAAAACATGGCACAAATGAACCTATCTACAAAACAGAAACAGACTCACAGACATAGAGAACAGACTTGTAGTTACCAAGGGGGAGGGGAGAGAGAAGGAGGCATGGATTGGGAGTTTGGGGTTAGTAGAAGCTAACTATTACATTTAGAATGGATAAACAACAAGGTCCTACTGTATAGACAGGGAAATATATCCAGTCTCCTGGGATAAACCATAATGGAAAAGAATACAAAAAAGAATATATATATGTGCATAACTGAGTCACTTTGCTGTACAGAAGAAATTAACACAACACTGTAAATCAACTATACTCCAATAAAATAAATAAATAAAAATAAAATAAAATAAAAGCTGATAGGGCTTCCCTGGTGGTGCAGTGGTTAAGAATCCGCCTGCCAATGCAGGGGACACGACTTTGAGCCCTGGTCCTGGAAGATCCCACATGCCACTGAGCAACTAAGCCCATGTGCCACAACTACTGAGCCTGCGCCCTAGAGCCCACGAGCTACAACTACTGAGCTCACATGGCACAACTACTGAAGCCCCCATGCCTGGAGCCTGTGCTCTGCAACAAGAGAAGCCACCACAATGAGAAGTCCACTCACCACAACAAAGAGTAGCCCCCACTCGCCGCATCTAGAGAAAGCCCGCGTGCAGCAACAGAAACCCAAAGCAGCCAAAAATAAACAAATTTATTAAATAAATAAAAGCTGATAAATTCCACATCATCACAATGTCTAAAAAATAATATTTTTATTGTCTGAAACATATTTTTCTTACAATTTTTAGCTGTACATTCTGATAGTTTCTTCATATGACAATAATAACTCTTCTGTGGATAAAATAAATCTGTGTCCTTTAATAGGTGATTAAACTTTGTTTTTACGTTTGAAAGTTTAGAAATTACTTTCAATTTAACAAATATTTCTTGATGATGTCATGTAAATTTTTAGGACAGTTGTCAAATTGGGGGAATTTTCTATCAAATTTCTTTCATATATGAACTGTAATATTTTACATTTCAACTTTTCTTGTGTATTGACCAATATTAACTATTCCTTGAATTGATGATGCTCATTCACCACTGGTCTCCAAAGTCTGTTGAAGTGACATATTATGGTTGTGTGTTGTCTTTAAAGATATCAGTATTTGTGTTAATTTAATATTTTAATGTGTTTTTATGACCCATGTAATCTATATCTTAAAAAAAAAAAAGTAAATCAGAAACTTTACTTTTGAAACATCATGGGATTATCTAGACAATATAGCATAGATAGAACTTTGGGCCTTGGGTTTTTTTTTAATTTTTCGCGGTACGTGGGCCTCTCACTGTTGTGGCCTCTCCCGTTGCGGAGCACAGGCTCCGGACGCACAGGCTCAGCGGCCATGGTTCACGGGCCCAGCCGCTCCGCAGCACATGGGATCTTCCCAGAACCGGGGCACGAACCCGTGTCCCCTGCATCGGCAGGCGGACTCTCAACCACTGCGCCACCAGGGAAGCCCCTGGACCTTGTTTTTGGTTTTGTTTTTTTGGGGGGAGGAGGTGATGCTAAGTCTTGTAACGAGTCTGATTCTTCTAGATTGTTGTGCTGAGTTCATCTCTTCTGAAGTTAATTTGATTAAGTTATATTTTCTTTGAAAACTATTCCTTTCATCCAGGTTTCAAGTTTCAATAGAGATAAGCCAATTATTCACATTAGTCACTACTCAGGAAAACAGAAACCACTCAAGGTTTTCAAATAGAGGACATTTAATACAGGGAATTGGTTTTATAAGTGATGGAAAATCTGAATGGCTAAACAGAAGACAGTGGGGAACCCCAAAGAAAGCAATAGCAGGAAGCCACTATCCTAAAGGGACAGAGGAAACAGGTAATATTACCAGATCCCAGAAACCAGGGCTGTGAAGTGAGAACAAGAACCCAGCAGAAGAGGCCTTGGGGAAGCAGAGACCCTGAGAGGGAGGGACTGTGTAGTGAGAGTTAGAATCACAGAAAAGATGTAGATGGCTTCTAATGCACTATCTGAATGTGAGTGTCAGAAAATATCCTGGATTTTCCTTGCAAAAGACAGACAACCAGGGAGCTGGGAAAATATAGCTCCCACTGACACAAAGCAGAACAAGGAAATCCAGGAAACGGATCTGAGAGCAATCATGAGATGAATTTTTAATTTTCTTTTATTAAAATTTCCCTACTATCTTTTCTTAATTTATATATAAATACACATAGATTTCACTATATATCATGTATAGGATAGCTAACTGATGATTTACTTTATTACTTTTTGCCCATTTCTACTAATATGGTATAGTAAGTGCTGGAAAAACCTACTGCTTCAAAAATCTGGGACATGATATGTGATTACATTGTGTGCATGGCTGCCAGCAGAGCCTCAGCCAGCATCACTCTCCGAAAGCATACAGTATCTGATCCATAGACACAGGATCCCAGAAAATACTGGGAACAAGGAAGAGGGGATATATGTATACATATAGCTGATTCACTTCAGCAGAAACTAACACAACATTGTAATGCAATTATACTCTAATAAAAGATAATAATAATAAAAAAAAGAACAAGGTACTCACTTTAGAGCAAAGGAGGTGTGGCAATTCCCATTGGATTCACTGCCCTTATCACATACCATAATCAGAGGCTGCCAGCCTGATAGTGCAATTGAAAGGCCGTTTGAAGGTACAACTGAGGCAAGAGCTTGGAATTAAGACCCTCAGAGAGTGAGGTCCATCCTCAATGACAGAGAATATACCCTATATGAATGAGCACTGTATTTGCTGTTCCCCTAAAAGGTATAAAACATGAAACAGGAAACCATGGGATGGATATAGACATTCCCCTCATTATAAACTCACGTTGCCTTCCTTGGGGAATTTGTTCTTCCTATTCCTCAACTTTAGTCTCTGTAAGTGATATGTACTATGTAAGTGCCCACCATTATTTTTATTTTATGTTAATAGTAAATTATTATTTAATATTATATGAAATTCAGATGAGTAGTTTTTCACCCTAGCCAAGAAAGTGCTCTTAAACAAAAGTCCCATGTTAGAAACCTGTAATATAATAAAATCATAAACATGTAATAATCAAAAACATCATAATATATGAATGCATGTATTTTACAGTTACTGACGAGTGCTCTCAATTGCCCATTTTTTACTCTCTGCTCTGTCTTGACCAAACTGTGTATGTGTCTCTCTAACTATGAATTTCTAGCTCTAATCTCTTAAAAATCACTTAAAATTTCTAGAGGACTTTGTTTTCCTATCTTGAGTTTTCTTACTATTCTGGATGACAAATTTATACTCTTACTATCTGGAACACATTTTGCTTGTGACTTATAATTTATTATAGAATGAGTAATGGCCACTTGGCAAGCAGTTGTGGTGGTGAATATACAAATACTCTTGGTAGTCATAACAGTATCGTCAAGAGTTAAGGACAACAGGCACACTGAAACACATTGCATAGTTCTAATAGTTAATGTTACCTGCCTCAGTTGGGGATATGAGAAGCCCTAAATATATAGCTTGAATGAGAAGACACATTTTCAAGAACATGACAGGTTAAAAGATAGAATTTTAAAAAAACACACCTAGGATAGAAATGAACAAATAAACAGTCATAAGAATTATCTTCATCAGTGCTAGTTACTACAGCAAAGACTTTGTTCAAATATAGAAAGTATGTGGGATGTTATAAGGAAACATATTTCACTAAATCTTAAGGCTGTGTAGAGTTTACGAAAATCACAGCAATTGCCTAATATAAAGGAGGAGAAGAGGAAGGGAGGGAGAAAAAGGAGGAGGAAGAGGAAGGTTGAAAAGAGCAGCAGCAACTTTTTCTTTCAGAGGACACTTGGCAAGTATCAAAGCCAATTAAAAGACATTACCCATTGCTGGGACTTCCCTGGTGGTCCAGTGGTTAAGAATCCACCTCCCCACCACCTCACACTGGTCAGAATGGCCATCATCAAAAAATCTACAAACAATAAATGCTGGAGAGGGTGTGGAGAAAAGGGAAGCCTCCTGCACTGTTGGTGGGAATGTGAATTGGTACAGCCACTATGGAGAACAGTATGGAGGTTCCTCAAAAATCTAAAAATAGAATTACCATACGACCCAGCAATCCCACTACTGGGCATATACCCTGAGAAAACCATAATTCAAAAAGAGTCATGTACCACAATGTTCACTGCAGCTCTACTTACAATAGCCAAGACATGGAAGCAACCCAAGTGTCCATCAGCAGATGAATGGATAAAGAATTTGTGGCAAATATATATATATATTACTTAGCCATAAAAAGAAACAAAACTGAGTTATCTGTAGTGAGGTGGATGGACCTAGAGACTGTCATACAGAGTGAAGTAAGTCAGAAAGAGAAAAATAAATACCATATGCTAACACATATATATGGAATCTTAAAAGAAAAAAGTGGCTCCGAAGAACCTAGGACAGGAATAAAGACACAGACATAGAGAATGGACTTGAGGACACGGGGAGGGGGAAGGGGAAGCTGGGACGAAGTGAGAGAGTGGCATGGACATATATACACTACCAAATGTAAAATCGATAGCCACTGGGAAGCAACCACATAGCACAGGGAGATCAGCTCGGTACTTTGTGACCACCTCAAGGGGTGGGATAGGGAGGGTGGAAGGGATACAAAAAAGAGAGGAGATATAGTGATATATGTATATATATAGCTGATTCACTTTGTTATACAGCAGCTCCTTGTACCCCCGTCCTGTCTGAGCTTTACACACCATTGTAAAGCAATTATACTCCAATAAAGATGTTAAAAAAAAAAAAAAAGAATCCACCTCCCAATGCAGGGGACACGGGTTTGATCCCTGGTTGGGGAACTAAGATCCCACATGCCACGAGGCAACTAAGCCCGTGCACCACAACTAGAGAGCCTGCATGCCACAACTACAGAGCCCACAAGCTCTGGAGCCTGCACACCACAACAAAAGATCCTGCATGCCACAACTAAGACCCGATGCAGCCAAAAAAAAAAAAAATGACATTACCTATTGCTTACACCTGGACACAAGCAGAATTTCAGACATGAAACAGATCCATATTTTAAATAAAAAATATATTCCCAATTCTGGTGTGCTGCTGACTGACATGAAAAGAATTTACTGACTGTTAGGAAATGGGACTTTTTAAAAATGTAATTGGTCTTCTAGTAAGCTTACAATAGGACTGCTATCTAAATAATTTCTTTTATATGTCTAGCGTTAAATAAAATATATTTCCTCCCCCAAATCCATAAACCCAGATTAACAATGAAAAAAAATCAAACAAACAAAAATTCTAAAAAATACCTGGCCAGTACTCTTGAAAATTGTCAAGGTCATGAGAAAAAAGGAAAATAGAGAAACTATCATAGTTTAGAGGAGACAAAGGAGAAGTCAGGATTAAATGCAACAAAATATCCTGGATTGGATCTTGGAACAGTAAGTGAGTATTAATGTAAAAAATCCAAATAAAATCCGTAGTTTAGTTAATTGCATTGTACTCATGTTAATTTCTTAGTTTTGACAAATGGTTATTTACAATATTATCATTTGGGAGCAGCTAGGTGAAGCATGTACAGAAACTCTCTGTACTATCCTTGCAACCTTTCTGTAGATCTGAAATTATTCCAGAATAAAAGTTTGTTAAACGTATGTTATACAATAACAAATTTAGTGGTTTTCTTTTTTAATGTTTTTTTATTGTGTTAAAAATCACATAGTGGGAGATCTAGGGGAAGATGGTGGAAGAGTAAGACGTGGAGATCACCTTCCCACAGATACATCAGAAATACATCTACATGTGGAACAACTCCTACAGAACACCTACTGAACGCTGGCAGAAGACCTCAGACCTCCCAAAAGGCAAGAAACCCCCCACGTACCTGGGTAGGGCAAAAGAAAAGAAGAATAAACAGAGAGAAAAGAATAGGGACGGGACCTGCAACAGTGGGAGGGAGCTGTGAAGGAGGAAAGGTTTCCACACACTAGAAGCCCCTTCGCGAGCAGAGACTGTGGATGGGGGAGGGGGGAAGCTTCGGGGCCGCTGGAGGAGAGCGCAGCAAGGGGGGTGCGGAGGGCAAAGCGGAGAGATTCCTGCACAGAGGATCGGAGCCGACCGGCACTCACCAGCCCGAGAGGCTTGTCTGCTCACCCGCCGGGGCAGGCGGGGCTGGGAGCTGAGGCTCGGGCTTTGGTAGGTGAGAGCCCAGGGAGAGGACTGGGGTTGGCGGCGTGAACACAGCCTGAAGGGGTTAGTGCACCACGGCGAGCCGGGAGGGAGTCCGGGAAAAAGTCTGGACCTGCCGAAGAGGCAAGAGACTTTTTCTTCCCTCTTTGTTTCGTGGTGCACGAGGAGAGGGGATTAAGAGCGCTGCTTAAAGGAGCTCAGGAGATGGGCGCGAGCCGTGGCTAACAGCGCGGACCCCAGAGACGGGCATGAGACGCTAAGGCTGCTGCTGCCGCCACCAAAAAGCCTGTGTGTGAGCACGGGTCACTATCCACACCCCTCTTCCGAGGAGCATGTGCAGCCCGCCACTGCTAGGGTCCCAGGATCCAGGGACAACATCCCCAGGAAAACGCATGGCACGCCTCACGCTGGTGCAACGTCACACTGGCCTCTGCCGCCGCAGGCTCGCCCCGCATCTGTACCCCTCTCTCCCCACGGCCTGAGTGAGCTGGAGAACCCGAATCAGCGCCTCCTTTAACCCCATCCTGTCTGAGCGAAGAACAGATGCCCTCCGGCAACCTACATGCAGAGGCGTGGCCAACTCCAAAGCTGGACCCCGGGAGCTGTGAGAACAAAGAAGAGAAAGGGAAATCTCTCCCAGCAGCCTCAGGAGCAGCAGGATTAAAGCTCCACAATCAACTTGATGTACCCTGCAGCTGTGGAATACCTGAATAGACAACGAATCATCCCATATTGAGGAGGTGGACTTTGATAGCAAGATTTATTATTTTTTCCCCTTTTCCTCTTTTTGTGAGTATGTGTATGCTTCTGTGTGAGATTTTGTCTGTATAGCTTTGCTTTCACCATTTGTCCTAGGGTTCTATCCGTCTGGTTTTGGGTTTTTTTTTTTTTCCTTTTTTAAAAAAAAATTTCTTAATAATTTTTCTTTATTTTAATAACATTATTTTATTTTACCTTACTTTATTTTCTTTTATCCTCTTTCTTTATTTCTTTCTACTTTTTCTCCCTTTTATTCTGAGCTGTGTGGATGAAAGGCTCTTGGTGCTGCAGCCATGAGTCAGTGCTGTGCCTCTGAGGTGGGAGAGGCAACTTTAGGACACTGGTCCACAAGAGACCTCCCAGCTTCACATAATATCAAAGGGTGAAAATCTCCCAGAGATCTCCATCTCAACACCAACACCCAGCTTCACTCAACGACCAGCAAGCTACAGTGCTGGACACCCTATGCCAAACAACTAGAAAGACAGGAACACAACCCTACCCATTAGTAGAGAGGCTGCCTAAAATCAAAATAAGTCCACAGACACCCCAAAACATACCACCAGAAAGACAACATCCAGCTTCATCCATCAGAACACAACAACTAGTCCCCTCCATCAGGAAGCCTACACAACCCACTGAACCAACTTTAGCCACTGGGAACAGACACTAAAACACAATGGGAACTACAAACATGCAGCCTGCAAAAAGGAGACCCCAAACACAGTAAGATAAGAAAAATGAGAAGACAGACAAACACACAGCAGATGAAGGAGCAAGATAAAAACCCACCAGACCCAAAAAATGAAGAGGCAATAGGCAGTCTACCTGAAAAAGAATTCAGAATAATGATACTAAAGATGATCTGAAATCTTGGAAATAGAATAGACAAAATGCAAGAAACATTTAACAAGGACCTGGAAAACTAAAGATGAAACAAGCAATGATGAACAACACAATAAATGAAATTAAAAATACTCTAGAAGGGATCAATAGCAGAATAACTGAGGCAGAACGGAAAAGTGACCTGGAAGACAAAATAGTGGAAATAACTACTACAGAGCAGAATGAAGAAAAAACAATGAAAAGAACTCAGGACAGTCTCAGAGGCCTCTGGGACAACAGATACCCCTGGCATCTGACTCTATGAATTTGACTAATATAGGTACCTTGTTTAAATGGAATCAAACAGTATTTTCACCCAGTGTATATTGGAATGCATTTTTAAGGTTAACTTAACATATGTCCTGCAAACAGATTGTACCTTCTTATTTTTGGTCCCCTCTACTATATAGTAGGCCCTCACCAGCCATCTACTTCATACATAGTATGTACATACCTCAATCCCAATCTCCCAATCCATCCCATCCCCCAGCGTTGGTGTCCATACGTTTGTTTTCTACATCTGTGTCTCTATTTCTGCTTTGCAAAAAGGTTCATCTATACGATTTTTCTAAATTCCACATATATGCATTAATATATGATATTTGTTTTTCTCTTTCTGACTTACTTCACTCTGTATAACAGTCTCTACGTCCATCCACATCTCTGAAAATGTCACAATTTCATTCCTTTTTATGGCTGAGTAATATTCCATTGTATATATATACCACATCTTCTTTATCCATTCCTCTGGTGATGGACATTTAGGTTGCTTCCATGTCCCAGCTATTCTAAATAGTGATTCAATGAACATTGGGGTGCATGTATCTTTTGGAATTGTGGTTTTCTCCAGGTATATGCCCAGGAGTAGGACTGCTGGGTCATATGGTAGTTCTATTTTTAGTTTTTTAAGGAAGCTCCATACTGTTCTCCATAGTGGCTGTATCAATTTACATTCCCAACAACAGTGCAAGAGGGTTCCCTTTTCTCCACACACTCTCCAGCACTTATTGTTTGTATATTTTTTGATGATGGCCATTCTGACCAGTGTGAGGTGGTACCTCATTGTAGTTTTGATTTGCATTTCCCTAATAATTAGTGATGTTGAGCATATTTTCCTTTGCCTCTTGGCCATCTGTGTGTCTTCTTTGGAGAAAAATCTATTTAGGTCTTCCACCCATTTTTTGATTGGGTTGTTTTTTTTTAATTGAGCTGCATGAGCTATTTGTATATTTTGGAGATTAATCAATCTGTTGTCAGTTGCTTCGTTTGCAAATATTTCCTCCCATTCTGAGGGTTGTCTTTTCATCTTGTTTATGGTTTCCTTTGCTATGCAAAAGTTTTTAAGTTTCATTAGGTCCCATTTGTTTATTTTTGTTTTTATTTTCATTACTCTAGGAGGTGGGTCAGAAAAGATCTTGCTGTGATTTATGTCAAAATGTGTTCTGCCTAGTTTTCCTCTAATAGTTTTATAGTGTCTGGCCTTACATTTAGGTCTTTAATCCATAAATAATGAATTAGAACACTTCTAACACCATACACAAAGATAAACTCAAAATGGATTAGCGGTTTTCTTTGTAACGTATTTCTAGGTACCCTTTATCTTTCAGGACTAGGTAATACTGTACTGCTTTAATGATTAAGACTTTTTTTCTTTATGTTTTCACTGTTGGCATGGCTATTAGGGTTACAAAGATTAAGATATAACACACATATAAATGTATCACATCTATTGGATGTCAAAGATAAATAAGATTTTTGCACAGGAATAGTAGGTTTGATTATCTGAAGCTCATCTTTCATTTAAATAAAACTTGTATACCTATAGTAATAATGTTATAAACAAAATAAACATTTCTTGGGTTTAAATTTTTTTTTAATTTTATGATATTAATTATTATTATTAGCCTATATTAATCAATAACACTGCATATCAGGCATTATTTTAAGCATTTATTCACTGATTTATTTAACAAATATTTAATGCATTCCAACAATGTGACTGACACTGGTTTAAGCACTAGAGATACACCAATAAGCAAAAAAAGATACTCTCCACTATGGAAATTACATACCAGTAAAGTACATAGGCAGTAAATAAATAGGAACAAATTTATGTCAGGCAATGGTAAGCACAGTTTGGAAAAGTAAATCAGGGGGAGGGGATTATAGCTATTTTAAACCTACCAGCTTTTCAATGGAGGTGATATCTGAACAGAGATCTGAGCAAAGTGAGGGAAACATAGATATTTTAGGGA
>NW_006791822.1:4184895-4195660 GCF_000442215.2 Lipotes vexillifer | reverse complement strand
AGGGAAAGATATGCCAAGCAGAGAAATAAACAAGTTAAAATAAATAAATAAGCAGGAGTTTGGGAAAAATCATAAAAACAATACTTATCATGATCTATCACTGATAAATAAACAAACATGTTTAAACATAATAGAGTTATATCAGTTAGTACTAAAATAACTAATTATTGGAAATGCTTGCAAGTACCTCCAGGGAAATAGACCATGACTAAGGAAGAGAGAGTAGAGAGATTTCTTATTTCGCAAGCCCTTCTGAAATATTTGATCTTTACTATGCACATATATATTATTTTGCTAAAGATTAAACAATTTTATCTAACTCTGACTTCACTCAGTACTTCATAATTCTTCTCCATTATAATTATCTTATCAGATTTATACATAATGGATATAGGGCTATGTTTATGTAAATTACTGAACTTTAAGAAGTGAAAATCTCTATTAATTTTGCAAAGTTGGAAATTTATATATAATCTTTCTTGTCTGTTCTCTCTTTTCCAGGAGCAACCTTTCAATCATAACTATGCCTACATTCACTTTCTGTTCTTCAACCCTACTTAGCCTCACCTCTTTCAAAAGTCTTAAGCACTTGGTCATTTCCGAATAAAATTCGCAATCCTTATCAGAACTAACAAACACTAAAAGTAACTTCAATTTTCAAACATATTGCCAGGCTAAGAGTTTAAGATAAGTTTCTGAACATATTGTGAACATATCAAAGTGCATATTTTCTTTCTTTGGTGTCAGTATTTCACAGAAGTCTCTTAAAGAGTTCTGGAGAACAGTTTGTAATCACCATGGAAAATAACAGGAAATATAATAAGTTCCAAATATATTTAGCATGATAAAATTTTGCTGAGTTACACATGTATTATTTTCTATGCAATTTTTTTGAAAACAGTACTTTGGAGAAATTTGCCATAGGCATTCAAAATTAATGTTGGCATTAATAAACACAGTTGACCCTTGAACAATGCAGAAGTTAGGGGTATCCACCCACTTGCAGTAGAAAAGCAACATATAACTTTACAGTCAGCCCCCATACAGTAGTTCTACATCCATGGATCCAACCAGCCACAGATAATGTAGTACCATAGTACGTATTTATTGAAAAAAAATCCATGTATAAGCAGATTCTTGAAGCTCAAATGCATCATACAATGGTCAACTGTACTGAAATCTTTAGAGTCTGTGCTTACTGTTTTGATTCTGTGTCAAAAGCAGTATCAAACTATAGCACAATATTTAGACATTATCTTTCTTTAAAAATGGGAACACATCATTCTCCGACGCTCTCAGATATTAATTGATAGCAACGTACTTAAACATTTGATTTTTTTCAATAAGTAGTGTGTATGAATAAGTTATATTATTTAAAAACAAGGGTAAATTAAGTGAAATAACTTCATTAAAACAGTACCAAAGGTTTGAAAAGTTTCTATTTTTTTAATATTCCTTTATCCCTTAAAATATTTTTTCGTAATTACTCCATTTTTTCTATTTCTAGAAGCACGTAACTAACCCTGTATATTATACTTCCAGATGTTCATGATCAAACTGAATGTCTTTAATTTAGTTAAATCCACATTAGCTTTTGCTTATTGTTGTAAACAACACCAACAACCAAATAGATGAAGGAGAAACTGATAATAACTTGCAAGCTATCATCCTAGCAAACCTAGTGTCTTCATTTATTTTTACCTATTTGGTTCACGATAAAGAATTGCATTTTGTTTTTAATTGCATTTGGTATTTCTACATATGTTCAACTTATGTAAAAATGACTGGAGATTAGTATTTATACTACATATTATTCTTTAACAATATGACATTTAAATATAACTAAATATCGCACATAATCAGTGTTGAAACAATGTCACTTCTAGGAAATTCATATTCAAAGTAATGTGAAATTCTTCAAAGAGTGCCTAAAATATGCCAATGTTATTTAATAAAGATATTCATTTGTTCATAAAATATATATTATTATGTCAACTATGTGCCAAGCACTATACGATGCACTGATGATTCAAAGGAAATGGAGCCAAGCCCAGGGCTCATATTCCATGGAGGAAATAAAAAGAAGAATGTCCTCCCAGAGAAGAGGTTGTCTAAAATGAGCTTTTAAGAGGTGAGTGAGCAGGGAAGAGCTTCTAGACAAAGGAAGCAACAAAACGTGACTCCTGAAGTAGTATCTCACAGTTATTTCAGAGATGCCATAGAAGGAGGATTTGAATGAGTTTTAGGCGAAAAGGTTGGAAATCATGGGTGGAAAACTGATCAAGAGACTTACATGCTTCGCTAAAGAGTTTGAACATTATCTTATATACAAAAACCAGAATTGCACTGAAGGTTTTTAGCAAGAATTTAATTTATGATACTCTGGAGTTTTCTAGGATCAAGAAAAAAATAAAGACTTATTTACATGGATAAATAAGTATCATTTTAAGATATTTATCTTTTTTAAACTTTTTATTTAATATTGGAGTATAGTTGATTAACAATGTTGTGATAGTTCCAGGTATACAGCAAAGTGATTCAGTTATACATACACATGTATCTATTACTTTCCCATTTAGGTTGTTACATAACATTGAGCAGAGATCCCTGTGCTATAGAGTAGGTCCTTCTTGGTTATCCATTTTAAATATGGCAGTGCATACAGGTCAATCTCCAAATCCATAACTAGCCCTTCCCCCATGGTAACCATAAATTCATTCTCTAAATCTTTTATTCTGTTTCTGTTTTGTAAATAAATTCATTTGTATCATTTCTTTTTAGATTCCACATATAAGCGATATCATACAATATTTTTCTTTCTCTGTCTGACTTACTTATCTCAGTATGACAATCTCTAGGTCTGCCCATGTTGCTGCAAGTGGTATTACTTCATTCTTTTTAATGGCTGAGTAATATTCCATTGTATATATGTACCATATCTTCTTTATCCATTCCTCTGTTGATGGACATTTAGGTTGCTTCCATGTCTAAGGTATTTATCTTTATAAGTAAACCAATGATTCGTCTTATACAAAGAAACTCACAGTTAATTCTAATTCCTCCTGTATTTCTTAAGTATTTCTTTAATATAAACTGACATGTAAAGGCACCTGTCTTTAAAATTATGGTACGTAGCATTCCCAAGTCACTCCCACTTCAACTGCCTTTTCATAAACATCATTATCAGAAATCCAAATTGTACCAAAAGAAAATGCAGGACTTTGTAATTTTCTAGCCACCTTCCCCTTCACTTTAAATATTTGGAAACTGAGACCCAAGGGGAAGACAGGAAGGGGAATCAAGATGGTGGAGTAAGAGGATGTGGAGTTCACCTTCCCCTAAAAACACACCAAAAATACATCTACATGTGGAACAATTCTCACTGAAAACTAACTGGAAACTGGCAGAAGAACTCCTATACTACCAAGGCTACAAGAAAGATTCCCATATAATTGGGTAGGATGAGAAGAAAAGCATGGGGTCAGGACCTGTGTCCCTGGGAGGGGACTAAGAGGAAAAGGGAGGCTTCACAGGCAGACACTTGCCCTGGGTTGAATCACAGACTGGGCATCCCAGTCCTGGCATCCTACACAGAGGAGACAAACTCATTTGGTTGCTTGTAGAACCACTAGGACAGATATAATGGCTGGAGAAACCTAGACTCCACTTGTGAAGAGTGTGCAAGTGCTGGCTTGCCACCAGGCAGGGTAGAGAGAGGTCTGCCCTAGTAGATGTCACTTCACCATGCTCCCCAATCTGAGCTGAATGAACAAGCAAACCCCACTCACTCCATGCCACAGCTTGGCACTGGATCTGGGGAAGACAGGTCCTGGGAAAAGACTCAATCTAGGGATGCAGATGTGGCACAGGGGCCTGGGGAGTGGTCCCAGTGGGGCAGAGGTGGTCACTGTTGTACTTACCCAAACAGCACCATAGAACCAGCCCAGACTTCTGATGGCAGTCCAGTCCCTTGAACCCCTACAAACAACATGCTACGAACCACAGCCCCAAGTGAGCCAATGCTCCAGCCCCACCCAATACATGCCATAACCTTGAACTAGAACTAGGACAAGCACAACAGGAGAAAAGATGTGACCTTGGGCTGTATCTGAGCAGATCCACAGATGCCTACACATGCAGCATATCAGACCTCTGTAAGCACATGAGCCCCCACTTACTATAGCACTCCACTCCTTTGAGGCACAGACCCCAGTGCAGGGAGAAGGAAAAAAAACACACTTAAAGGGAACAGAGCTGCCTGAGCCTGACCTTCAGGACACCCACTCCAGCAACTTAGGAGCAGACTCCCAAAAGTAGTAAGAATCTATAAGAAAGGGAAAATCCCAACAGGAAAGTCAAATATAGAGTAAGAGGATCACTTAAACAAGCCAATATGCAATTGAAGAATAAACAAAAAATTGTAAAAGTAACTATAACTACAATAAACAGCAAAGGGATATGTATGAAGATGTAAAATATGAGGGGAGTAAAAGATATAGATCTTTTAGAATGTGTTTGCACTTAAATAATTACCAGTTAGAGCAAATAGATATAACTATGGGTCAACATATATGAACCCCATGGTAACCACAAATCAAAAACCTACAATATATACACAAAAACCAAAAAGAAGAGAACTCAAAAATACTACAAAGGAAAATCATCAAACCACAATAGGAAAAAATGAAGAAATGAATAAAAAAGAACTACAAAAACAACTGAAAAACAAGTATAAAATGCCAACAAGTACATACTTATCAATAATTCCTTTAAATATCAATGGACTAAGAGCTCTGATCAAAAAACATAGGGTGGATGATTGGATTAAAAACAAGACCCTTCAATATGCTGCCTACAAGAAACCCAATTCAGGATGAAAGACACACACAGACTGAAAGTGAGGGGATGGAAAATTTTATTTCATGCAAATGGAACCAACAAGAAAGCAGGGGGTAAAAATACTCATATCAGACAAAATAGACTTTAGAATAAAGAGTGTAATAAAAGACAAAGAAGGGCATTATACAAGGATAAAGGAATCAATACAAGAAGAGGATATTACACTGGTTAATATATATGCACCCAATACAGGAACAACTAGGTATATAAAGCAAACACTAACAAATATAAAGGGAAAAATTGACAATAATACAATAATAAGAATAGTATGGGACTTTAACACCTCACTGATATCAATGAAAAATCATCCAGACAGAAAATCAATAATGCAGCAGAGGTCCTAAATGACACAAAACACCAGCTGGACATAATTGATGTCTACAGGACATTACATCCAAAAAAAGCAGAATACACATTCTTTTCAAGTATGCATGGAACCTTCTCCAGGATAGATGACATACTAGGTCACAAAAAGTCCTCAGCAGATTTAGGAGAACAGAAATTATATCAATAATCTTTTCTGACCACAATTGTATGAAACTAGAAATCAACTATAGAAAGAAAAACGGGAAGAGAATAAACATGTTGAGACTAAACAGCATACTAAATGCTAAAAAACCAGTGGGTAAATTGTGAAATCAAAGAGGAAATCAGAAAATACTTCAAGACAAACAAAAAAGGAAAACACAACTTTCTAAAATCTAGGGGATGCAGTAAAAGCAGTTCTAAAAGGGAAGTTCATAGTGATAAAGGCCTTCATAAGGAAACAAGAATGATCTCAAATAAACCTAAACTACCACCTAAAAGAAATAGAAAAAGGATAATTAAAAGCCCAAAATAAGCAGAAGGAAAACAATAATGCAGAACAGAGAGGAAATAAATAGAGTTAAAAAAACAATAAAAATGATCAATGAAACCAAGAGTTGGTTTTTTGAAAAGACAGACAAAATAGCTAAACCTTTAGCCAGGCTCACCAAGAAGAAAAGAAAAAGGACCCAAATAAACAAAATAAGAAATGAAAGAGGAGAAATAACAACCAATACCAAAGAGATACAAAAATCATAAGAGAATACTATGAAGAAGTTATATGCCAACAAATTGGAAAGCCTAGAAGAAATGGACAAATTTCTGTAAACATAGCCTGCCAAGACTGAATCAAGATGAAACAGAGAATTTGAACAGACTGATCACTAGAAGTGAAATTGAATCTGTAATTAAAATATTCCAGGCAAACAAAAGTCCATGACCAGACAGAGTCACAGGGAAATTCTACCAAACATATAAAGAAGAACTTATACCTATCCTTCTCAAACTATTTGAAAAACTTGAAGAGGAGGGAACACTCCCAAATTCATTCTATGAGCCCACCATTACCCTGATACCAAAACCAAAGACACTACAAAAAAAGAAAATTACAGGCCAATGTATCTGATGACTATAGATGCAAAAATCCTCAACAAAATACTAGCAAACTGGTTCCAACAATACATAAAGATGATCATACACCATGATCAAGCTGGAGTTATTCCAGGGTCACAAAGATGGTTCAACATATGCACCTCAGTAAATGTGATAGACCACATTAACAAAAGGAAAGACAAAAAACATGATCACCCCAATAGATGCAGAAATAGCATTTGGCAGAATTCAACATCCATTCATGATGAAAAACTCTCATCAAAGTGAATATAAAGGGAACATATCTCAACACAATTAAGGCAATTTACTACAAACCCACAGCCAACATCGTACACAATGGTGAAAAGCTGAAAGCCTTCCCACAAAATTCAGGAACAAGACAGGGATGCCCACTCTCACTGCTTCTATTTCAAAAGGTATTGGAAGTCCTAGGCACAGCAATCAGACAAGAAAAAGAAATAAAAGGTATCCAAGTTGGAAGGGAAGAGGTAAAACTGTCACTATTTGCGGATGACATGATACTCTATATAGAGAACCCTAAAGTCTCCAACCCCAAAACTATTAGAGCTCATAAATGAATTCAGCAAGGCTGCAGTATACAAGACTAATATACAGAAATATGATGCATTTCTATTCACTAATAATGAAATCCCAGGAAGAGAAATTTTTAAAATTCTGTTTAAAATAGGAACAAAAAATAAAATACATGTGAATAAACTTAACCAAGGTGGTGAAAGACATATAGTCTGAAAACTATAAAGCACTGATGAAGGAAATTGAACATTATTCAAAGAAATGGAAAACTATCCTATGCTCTTGGATTGGAAGAATTTATATTGTTAAAATGGCCTTACTACCCAAAGCAATCTACAGATTTAGTAAAATCCCTATCAAAATATCCAAGACATTTTTCACAGATCCAGAAAAAGTAATCCTAAAATTTATATGGAACCACAAAAGACGCCAGAGTGTCAAAGCAATCTTGAGAAAAAGAGAACAAAGCTGGAGGTATAACCCTCTCAGACTTCAGACTATACTACATAGCTACAGTAATCAAAACAACACAGTACTGGCAACAACAAAGGAGGCAAGATATACAATAGAGAAAAGACAGTCTCTCTAACAAGGGGTGCTGGGAAAACTGGACAGCCACGTGTAAAACAATAAGATTAGAAGATTCCCTCACATCAAATACAAAAATAAACTCAAAATGTTTTAATGGCTTAAATGTAAGACATGACACCATAAAATTCCAAGAAGAGAACAAAGGCAGAACACTCTTTGACATAAATCATAGCAATATTTTCTTGGATCAAGCCCCTAAGGCATAAGAAATAAAAGTTAAAATAACCAAATGTGAACTAATTAAATTTAAAATCTTTTGCACAGCAAAGGAAACCATCAACAAAATTAAAAGACAACCTACGGACTGGGAAAAGTATCTGCAAATGATATGTCCAACAAGGGATTAATATCCAAAATATACAAAGAGCTCATACAACTCAATATCAAAAAAACTATCCAATCAGAAAAATAAACAGAAGACTTGAATAGATGTTTTTAAAGAAGACATGCATGTGGCTAATAGGCACACAAAAAGATGTTCAACATCACTGTGAGAGAAGTGCAAATTGAAACCACAATGTAGTATCACCTCACACCTGTCAGAATGGCATCAAAAAGTCTATAAATAACAAACATTGGAGAGGATATGGAGAAAATGGAACCCTCATACACTGCTGGTGTGAATGTAAATTGTTGCAGCCACTATGGAAAATAGTATGGAGGTTCCTCAAAAAACTAAAAATAGAACTACCATATCACCCAGCAATTCTACTCCTGGGCACATATCCAGAAAAAAAAAAAAACACTAATGTTTTGAAAACATGCTCCCCCACATTCATACCTGTACTATTCAATAGCCAAGACATGGAAGCAGCCCAAATGCCCATCAACAGATGACTGAATTAATAATATGTGGTATATATATACAATGGTACATTACTCAGCCATAAAAAAAGAATGAAATACTGCCATTTGCAGCAATGCGTATGAACCTATAGAACATTATGCTTAGTGAAATAGCCAAAGAAAGAAAAATACTACATGTTACCACTTATATGTGGAATCTAAAAACTAATACAAATGAATGTATGTGCAAAACTGAAACAGGCTCACAGATATAGAAAACAAACTTGTGGTGACCAAAGGGGAGAGGAAAGGGGGAAGGGACAAATTAGCGGTATGGGATTAACAGATACAAACTAGTAAGTATATATGTGTGTGTGAGTGCATATATATATATATATATGCACACACACACACAAATACACATAATAGGTAAGCAACAAAGATTTACTGTACAGCACAGAAAATTATACCCATTACCTTGTAATAACCTATAATGAAATATAGTCTGCAAAAATACTGAATCACTATGTTGTACGTCTGAAACTAATTAGTATTTTTAATCAATTATATTTTAATTTTAAAAATAAATAAATAAAGGAGATCAACCTTGGGGGAAAAAAAGAAGACAATTTCCCCAAGTCATATATTTCAATAGTTCTGTCAAGAATTCAAGATTTCCTAAAATGGCAGAATTGTATTTTGTGTAAATTGTGCTTCACTAAGCCTGACCTACCCAAAATGAACACTATGTTATGAGCGTACATAGACTTAGGAAAAAATATTAGACAAAAATTTATAGATATAAATGATGAGTAGGCTAAGTAATTGGTTAACGTTTTGATTTCATTTTCATCTTTTCATATGTATCATTCTCACAAAAACTCAGTCAAGTAGTGAGAGAAAATAATATTATCTCATTTTTTCATGTAAGGATAACTGAAATTCAGAAGGATTAAAACTCTTGCCTTATATAACACAGCCAACCTTAAATCCTGGTCTTATACATTTATTTTAGGGCACCTTCAAGCACATCTGTCCCCTGTCACTCTCCCCACCCTTCACATACATACCAGCAAAACATAGCAAAAAGTTCCATTTCTAAAAACTGGTAAACCACACAAATTAAACTAAGCAGACCAGACACATCTACCTACAAACCCTCTAATTCTTTGTTTTTAATTCATAAAAATGAGGATAACATATCCCCCTCATAGGGATTTGTCTGATGAGGGGTAAATGAGATTATATACATGCTACACCTAGGCAATGACTATCACACAGTAGACCCTCAAGAAGCATTAGCCCCATTCTGCACTTGTTATATCCTTATATTAGTCTACACCCAAGCTTCTCAATTGGGCTATCCTTATGGGTAGGAGATGGTTTACCAGATCATGTACAATGACCCTTCTGGGAGGTTCAATTTTACTCACATTTTGGAGGAATACTAAATAACATAAATGATTAGTAATTTTACCTTTTTAAAAATAGACAAATGAGCAAATAAAAATAAGGCTCACAAATTTTTAGAATTTCAAAGAAATTTTATTCTTTTTTTTTTTTTTTCTTTTTGCGGTACACGGGCCTCTCACTGTTGTGGCCTCTCCCGTTGCGGAGCACAGGCTCCGGACGCACAGGCTTAGAGGCCATGGCTCACGGGCCCAGCCGCTCCGCGGCATGTGGGATCTTCCCAGACCGGGGCACGAACCCGTGTCGCCTGCATCGGCAGGCGGACTCTCAACCACTGCGCCACCAGGGAAGCCCAAGAAATTTTATTCTTATAGTTTACTTTGCACAGTGCTCGTATTTGCTTTATTACGTTGTGATTGGCATTTTGGTGGAAAGGTGTGAGAAGCAAGAAAGAGGAAAAAAACTTTTTAATATATATAACCACTTTGGGAAAGTTTTTAGCAGTACCTACTAAATCTGCACGTATGTCTGTCCTAAGACCTAGCAATTCCATTCCTCTGTATATACCTAGCAGAAATGTGCACCAAAAACCATGCAATAAAATGTTTATAGCAGTACTCTTTGCTATATCTCCAAACTTGAAACTACTCAAAATGTCCACAAGAGTAGAACCGATAAATTGTGTTTTTTCACAAGGAATACACAGAAATGAGAATCAATGATCTAAAATGCTATATAGCCCAGGGATGAATCTCACAAACTTGACATTAAATGACAATGGCGAGAACAAGTGTACACACAGTATGACTTAACTTATGTAAATATCAAAAAAAGAAACAAGCAAAACTACTCTATACCAACAGAACTCAGCATAAGGTTACCATTGGGGAAGGGAAGTAATCTGAAGAGGGCACAAGGGTGCTATTGAGTATTTATAATACTCCGTTTCTTGATCTATTGCTAGTGACGTGGGGACACTGACAAAATTCCTTGAATTGCATTTATAATAAGTGCACTTTTCCATATGTATATTATAGTTTAACAGGGATTTTTCAAAAATACAGAGAAATATAAAGGATCTACCAAAAAATTTCACAGATTATTTTCCCATTATGTTTAGAGATTG
>NW_006791822.1:4128875-4184885 GCF_000442215.2 Lipotes vexillifer | reverse complement strand
ATTCCTGCTTTTTATGGAGATGGATAAGCAACCTTATTAAAATGGGAACTTCCAATTCTAAAAATACGGATATTTACTCCCTATCAGATTCTAAATTTCTACACTAAAAGTATAAATGTATTTGAAATGATTTTTAAACATCTGTGGAAAATCTAAAACTTTGTATGTTAATTTAATAGTATTTTGGTGTTTATTTTATAAAAGGAACCATGTTATATGCTTATATCATTGATAAAAAATTTTACAAAAACATATATTTAATAAATTTATAAAGGTGTATTTTAAGAACTCTGCCTCCTGCCTTTTTGTTTATATGCCACCTTTTTCCACCACACTAGAAAGTACTTAAAGGCAGGAGCTGTGTCTCATTTATTTTGCTATTTCTACCACCTAGCATAGTTTGTAGTACATAGTAGGTTTCTGATGTATGTTTCTAAATAAAATAATAACATGGTAATAAATTAGTTAAGATGTGGGGAAGATAATTTGTTTCCTTTTTTTTTTTAAAAAATCACATCCTGGTCCATCTTTCCCAATTGACATGCCATAAAGGTACTTAAACATCCCTATAGAAAAGGTCTCAATGTAAGGAACAGAGGCCTTTTGCTAACATCCAACACCAGCTGGACAGCTAAGTAAGAGAACCATACTGAAGCTATATCCACCAACCCCAGTCAATATTTCAGGTCAACACATCCATGCCACTACCCTGACTGAAGCCAAATGAGAGATCCAAGCTAGAACCACTTAGGTAAGCCACTCTGAATTCCTGACCTACAAAAAAATGAGATACTAACCATTTTTGTTCTAAAACACTGTTTAAGGCAATTTGTTACACATCAATAGATAATAAATACATCAAATTTTGTTGATTATGAATAAAGCTGCTATAAAAATTAGTCTTAGTGTGGACATATGTTTTCATTTCTCTCTCAGGTAAATATCTAGGAGTTGGATCTCTGGGTTGTATGATTTATGTACACGATGGTACAGTATTGCATATCCACCAGCAACATGTTAGACCCAATGAACCTGCAACTTTTCAGCTCTGGGTATTCTAAGTTGTTGTTTGAATTTTTGTTTTGTTTGTTTGAGTTATTCTAATGGGTGTTTAATGGTAACTCATTGAGGTTTAATGTGCACTTCCCTAATGATTAATAATGTTGAGCATCTTTTTTATGTGCTTGTTTGCCTGCCATTTTTCATCTTTGGTTCAGTGTCTATACAAGTCTTTTGGTGACTTTTTAAATGGATTAACTGCTTTCTAATTATTGAGTTTTGAGAGTTATTGCTATATGCCAAATACAAGTCTTATTGGAAACATGTTTATAAATATTTTCTCCCAGCCTCTAGTGATCTTTTCATTTTGTTAAATATTTTTGAAAAGTTTTTAATTTTGATGCAGCAAAATGTATCATTTTTTTCTTTTATGATTCATTCTTTTTGTGCCCTAAGGAAACCTTGTCTAAGCTAAGGAATTTCTTCTGTTTTCTTCAAGAAATTTTAGAATTATAGGTTTTACATTTAGGTCCATGATAATTTCCATATAAATTCTAAAATCAGATTGATAATACCAACAAAAACATCTGCTTGGATTTTGATTGGAATTTCTATAACTCAACAGATAAATTTGCAACAAAAATCTTAATAATATTGCTTCTGCTGATCTATAAACATGGGATATCTCTTCATCTATTTAGTTATTTTTAAGTTTATCTTAGAAATGTTTTATAGTTTTGGATATACAAGTCTGGTATATCTGTTGTTAAAGTAGTTCATGTTTTTGATGGGATTGTAAATGTTTTTTTCAATTTCCACTTATTTTAGTATTTAAAAATACATTATTTTTATATACTAATTTTATACCCTGAGATGTGTTAAACTCCCTTATCATTTCAAGTATATCTTTTTTCTTGTCTTATTACAATACCTAGACTCATTAGTACAAATAAAGCTGTGAGGGCAGTTATCATTGACTAATTAACAAAGTTAGGAAACTACTAAATATAATGTTGCCTGTGGGTGTTTTTTTAAATCTCCATTATCAGATTGAAGAAGTTCTACACACATAAATCTGACAACTTAAATGGATTGCACCAATTCCTTAAATATCGTAAACTGCCAAATCTCACCAAGATGAAATACATAACCTGAACAGAATTATAATTGTTAAAGAAATTAAACTCACAATTAAAAACCTTCTCAAAAAACAAATCTCCAGGCTATGAGAGTTTCAATAGAGAATTTCATCAAACAATAAAGAATAACCTTGGCCAATTCTAAACCATTTCTTCCTGAAAATAAAAGGGAACACTTTTCAACTCATTTTATGAAATGAGTATTTCCTTGGTACTAAAAAAAAAAGAAAAAGTTAAAAGACAGTACAAAAAGAAGGAAAAAAAAAACTATAGACTAGATATAAAAGTCCTTAAAAATATTATCAAATCAAATAAAATCTAGCAATAAAGTATGTTTTTGACTGGGAATGCAAGGGTAGTGATATATCCAAAAATTAAGCTATATAATCCACTATATTAACAACACATAAAGGTAAACTACATGATCATATCAAATGATGCAGAAAAAGTAGTTTATAAAATCCACACCCATTCATGATAACTCTCAGTGAACTATAAATAAAAGGGAAATTTCTAAACCTGATACAAAAGGCGTCTTCCGAAAACTACATGTGACATTTGCCAAAAACATGGATTCATAACTCATATGACAACCAAAATAAATACCAAATGACTCAAAGATTAAATGAAAAAGAAATATATGTACAAGTATTAGAACAAAACAAAGGTAAATACATTATGATGCCAAATCCAGAAACACTGACATGAGAGTAATATTATGACTTTTTTAAAGTCATTGCAAGAAACATCATAAGTAATTTAAAATACAAATGAAAGAATTTGAAAAGGAATAGATACATGTATATGTATAACTGAATCACTTTGCTGTACACTTGAAACTAACACAACATTATTAATCAACTGTGCTCCAATACAAAATAAGTTAAAAAAAAAAGAAAAGAAAGAAAAAATAATAAATGAAATAAAATACAAATGACAATCTAGGAGATAATATCTCCTTAAACATATGGAATGTCCAATGCTTTATTCATAAAAGAAATGTGAATGAAAATGACATTGTGATGTCATTCCTTGCCTGAGAGTGGTAGAAATTTAAATAATTGACAACTCACTATGTTGGCAAGGCAAACAGAAAATACATTGGAAGGGAATTTGGCAATACCCAAAATGACATTTGCATTTGAACAAGCAATATAACTTATAGAATCTTTCTAGGAATCCTTCTAGGAATTTATCTAGAAGACATATGCACCTCTTAAAAATACAGTACTCCAAGTGCATGAATTTCATCACCAATAGCAAAACATTAGAAACAAGCAAAATGCCCAACCATAGAAGACAATAAATTATGGTACATCTCTATGAAGGAATACTATGCAGCCAGAAAAAGGATGAATAACATCTATATAAACTGATATGTAGTGGTTACCCAGATAGGTTGTTAACAAAAGCCATGATCTTTAAAATACTTTAACAAAGAAATAAGCAAACAACAACTGAATAAAGCAAAAGCGGTAAAATCTTCATTATTTTAGCATTTCTATTTCCATCCTATTCTTGCTTCATTAAGTATTTTTGACATTTCTCATGCTAAAAAAATTAAAACCTAGGAATTAAAAATCATATACAATAGTTTTATTCACTCTGAAAGTTTCCTTCTATTTACATATGATTAGATCTACAATTTCAAGCAAAGAAATCATAAGTCTTTAGCTACCCACTTTTCCTTCCCTAAGGTTTCAAATGGAAAAGAAACACTTGAAAGATGTATAATTTGCTATCTAAGCAGGGTTTAATTGTTTTCAATCTAGGTTGGCAGAGAATAATTCAATTGAAAAAGCAGGTTTTACCATCCTTTCACCCATAAGAATCTCTAGAGACCACTAGGTATGACTCTAGCAAGAGCATAGGACTGAGAGCAGCCACCCTAAGGAATGGCAACATTTGCTCTGCAGTTCTCTTTAGAAAAAAATTCAATGACTTCACTTTGGTAAAAGGCATCTCATTTTAAAAGCATGGCTAGCTAATGTGACTTACCAAATTTAATTCTCATGGAAAAGAAAATGTAAATGCTCAACACCAAACATTGGGGAAAAGATTTGTCTGTCAAGGAAAAAAAAAGAAAAAAAATAAGACCTCCATCCCCAAGTTAAGTAAAACCTATGACTTTGGTGTATTTTTATAAACATACAGTGTACTACTTAGAACTTAGACATTGAGAAAAATGGAAAAAATATCTTGAAACTTATTATTTAAAAAGGAAAAGTCCAAAAAATTTTTTAAAAATTGAAAACTATAAAGGAAAAGTCCTCTGAATAGTTGAAAACTAGAGTTTATTTTTCTTTTAGTACCATGACCCAAGAGGGAAAATTTCAAATGTTTCCCTTGCACTGAAATCGTGCTTCATGGCTCCTCTCAACCAGTTCCTGACAGATTTCCTACATTTTCCCTCAGGCGTTAAATATGCTCTTTAACATTTAAACTTTGACTTGTCTTGCTTCATCCTACAAAAGCTGTGATTCTATCGGATTGGAGGGACTATGGAGGGAAGTATTCCACAAGTCCTTTTTAGTTTATCAGAAACAACCATCATAGATCTTATGACCTTTCTGGCATTTCTAAGCGGAGAGTATCACAAACTTAAGTCCTTCGGACACGAGCCTAACCTGCCCCCCACCCCACCCCCACCCCGTGCCTTTCTCATGGCCTCACTATGCACTCTCATCACACCCTTTACTTCTATTTAGTTGGCTGTCCATAGCATTAGATTATGAACCTCTTAAGGAGGGGTAATCTGTCTTATTTTTTCATGATCTATACCAGCCACAGGAACTTAACAAATATTTTAAATAACAATACATAAATAAATGTATTGGAACCTTAAGTAAGTGGCTGATAGAAACATTCCTCCTACATCTACAGGGCTTGGTGTTTCTCTTGGCAACTGCTCCTGCCCTCGGATAGCCGCAGAGCACACCATGGCCAGGAGCCACCACTAACCCCTGCCCTTCTCCCCTTTTGCCATTCAGAGCAAGCCTGTGTTAGCAGGATTCATGGAGAAAGGTGGAAACAAAAGGGGGACACATTTGCTCCTAAAACCTCCCCTTTAGCTCTGCTCCCAGTGCAGCCAGTGGTTTTGTCATTGGCAGTTTCCTTCTGTTGGATTCTTTATCTCCTATTCTTTTCCATTTAACACAAAAAGGAATTTTTTTTTTTTTACTGTGAAATGGAGTTGAACATTACTACCTGTCAGTAAAACTGTTTGTGAAGCAAAATTTGAGGCAGTATTCTCACAGTAATAAGCATCCCGAATAGCTATAAACTCCTTAAAAAAGCAATTTGGGAGCTAACTATAATAGTAATAATTAACATTTATTGAGTACATAATATGCGCCAGATATTTGGTTAGGCAGTTTACATTTACTCCTCTAAGCAATTTTTTGAGATAAGTATTATTACATTTTACAGATGTAGAAGCAATCACATAGCTAGCATTCAAAATAGGTTTATCACATCACAGTACACTCACTTAAACACAGGCAGCTGGAAACCCATAAAGTAGTCATGGAAAAGAGGCACTGGTTTGCCCAAATACAGTATAGCTGAGGCATCATTTTGATCCTAAGACACTCATGAGGGAAAAAAAGAGTGAAGGACATAGATTTGGGGTTAAATATTGCTACACCACTGGAGCTGTTCTAAGGAATGTGGGACTCCAGTATACTGGAGCCCAGTATATTGATGTAGTATCTAAAGCAACCAGAGAAAAAAGCACAATCAAAACCCAAAATTAGTAGAAGGAAAGAAATCATAAAGATCGTGTCCCTTAAAAAACACAACCCATGCAAGCAGCTGAAAGAAGTCTGGTGCTGTTCTCTGTGGCACGCAGTTACTTCCTAGATTTATTACCAATAATTCCAGCCATTTGTTTCTATAGAATAATACCCTTTTTTATCAGTCATAATTATTTTATTGATTATTGAAGTTAACACTGAATCCAAATATTCTTTCACATCTTTAATTTTACATACTTGAATACCTAAGGTACTTACCTAGAAATGTTTCAGTATCTTCCAGTAATTTGATTTATTACACCCAGTGCCATAATATTATAATCTCAACATATAATGGTCCATTCTTTAAAGCAAGTCTTAAGTCCTAAAAAGAAAAAACAACAACAAAAACTGAAAGACCTATGTCATCTGTCTATTTACATTTTCAACTGATTTGGAATAATATGAATATCGGGCTTAGTGATGTCTATCATGCTTTTTCTGCTATGATTCTCCAAAATGTTCTAGATCAATTTTAAGAAAGCTAAGCCTCTTGTCCTCCTAAGCTCTTCATTATTTTGTAAATCAATATCTGTTCTTTTAAAACCTCCTTTAAAATAGCATAGAAAGTCACATTTCTCTTCCTATATCTTCCAATATATTGCCCTAAGTGTGAATGAAAAACAAACACTTTTTTAATATTATCATAATTTACATTTCTTAATTAAGTGACATAGCCCAGTGGCAGTGGGAATGGGGCATTTGGGAAGGACAGGAGGAAACATTTTGATCGGAAAGTAACAAGTGGAAATAAACATAAAGATGGCTGTAAAACTACACTGCAGTCTGATTGGGAGGGATTAGAAGAGCCATAAAGTTCACAGAACAGTGTCTGGCACGTGATGCCACCAATAAATATTTCAAATTCATCATATGCATAGCTATGACAAAGCATTCAGAGGAGTTATTACAAATATTCAACAAGAGATATTTTTTTCATTCTAATACTTATTAAAATATTTTATTATAGGCCCCAAATTGATCCAAGAGAAATATAAATATTTATTAATTTATTTTGCAATCAGAAAAGAGAATTAAAGGACATCAGATTGAGGTAAGCATGCAACATACCCACATACATTCTAATTATGGATGTAGGAATTAATTACTCTTGACGACTATGTTTATCTGAGTATATAAAATCAGAGTAAAATAAAAGAGGGTTCAGTAAATTATAAATAATGACCATATACAGAGGTATTAAGTTAATTTATCATGTTATTCATGTAATAAGCTGGATGATAAGTTTAGTACATGTTCAGAGCTTATATATATTTCTCATTAGTTTCACTTAAAGGAAGAAAATACACTACCAGGTGAATAGAACTTTAATGTACATTAAAGTTAAACTTTAAATTTCTTTAGCTATAGAAATCATAAAATGCCCTTGAATGCATCAACTCCTTTAAAATAAAGAGCTCTCTCATAAAATGTTAGTGACAAAAATGTGAATTATAAAAAAAAGAATTCAGAAAACATGTACCTCTGTGTGATTCATAATTTTAAGAAGAATTTAAAATAACTCCAAAGGTATTGATTTTGTCCATCATTTCATAAAAACTAAAACTTCAATTTCATAATATATAAAGGAATAATGTTTTTCAATAATGCAGCTAACAAGAACTTTCTGTGTCCGCCAATCTCAATAACAGAATAAATCCACCTGTTTAAGATGACACTTAAATATTTTTTCTTAAATTAACAAATGTGGACATTTTCATTTTTTAATGATAACCTTTCATTGGCCATCTAGACAATGTTATCTTTGCATTTTGATGTATTGTATTAATAACGTCTTGAGGTACGTTTTGGTTTAACTAGGTATTGTTAAAGGTGACCTTTTGGTTTGATTGTTTAGCTGACTTTGGTGCTAATAAGATAAAGAAGGAGGTGTCTAATGAACCTTGTGTATGGAAATAATGATAGATGGCTTATTTGGAATTCTACAGACGTGGCACTGCCAAGCCTGCTGAGGAGTCTTCGGAACCTAACTAACTTTAGAGAGAGGTTTTATTGATTACACAGAGACAGGGCACGTTTTAATCATTTTTACAGCACTGCAATGCCTGAGGTACCAAAATCCATTAAACAAGGATTATAAACTTTGTTTTAAACTGGATCCTAAATTGTTTCTTGATATATAGTCAACAACAGCTCTGTAAGATCAATCACAGTTATTAAGGCATATTAAAATCAACTTGTTTAATTTTAATTGTTCATATGCCTAACCCTCTGAGGAAAAGCCATTCATGAAGCTAAATTACTTTTCTCCCAGATAGGAGTTTCATTTTTGTTTACAATTGCAATCACTTCTTTCCTAAGGCCCCCAAGATACTCTACTTTTTACACTTCTACTTTTAATTTACTCTTCCTATCCTTAAAAATGTACTGAAAATGATGCTAAGATATGACATTTTTGGTCATTCTCTACACCTTATAATCTCCCTAGGGAATAGAAATTCCCTAGAAAATCACGTGAGCTGTGTTAAAATATATTATGTTACTACATACAGGCAGATATGCAAATATTTCATGTGGCTGTATTCTTAACAGAATCTTAATAGTTTAACTAGAGTACCTTACACCTAGGAACAAACATATTTCATTTTCAAATGGCATATAAATTGTCTAGTTTTAAACAGGTACTTTTATGTGTTTGATATTAAGATGTATATCTTAATATTTATAAAAATGTAAAAGATTACTAATCAATACCCATACTCTATGACATATGAGAGAACAAGGGAGAGAAAATAAACATGTGAGCATAAATTACCTGGGAATAGAGTGACTTTAACAGCTAGAAGACCTGGAGTAGAGATCTAGGTTCCCACTAAATAATTATATGACCCAGCAAGTCAGTTAATACCTTTGGGCCTCCATTTCTACATCTGTAAAATAAAAATAAAACAGAAATAAAATAAAGATAGGGAAATTTGAATCTCATTATGACAATACATCTGACAATGTTTTCGCTGAGAATGTTTTAGAAAATTAAATGTCCGTTATTATTGAACATGTATAAATACACACATGTGCTGACTCACATATATGAGCTACTCAATTTGCCAAAGGCTTGACAATTATACAAATAACAATAATGAGGAAAGAGGTGAGAGAAAAAAGTGCAGTATGGGGGAGATTTGGCTAATTTTTAAATTATATATTTTATGTTAAAATGATCTTCATGTGTTTTCAAACCTGTAGGATCGAAATAACTAAACGAACACTTAAAATTTCAGTCTCTCTAGGTTAATAGTAAGCTAAGCACTAAAACTGCATTATTACAAAATATATCCATTACACGTGTATATAGTCAGGCCTTAATTAACTGTTCTTCAACTCTCTAGCTTCAACACAATCAAAATGTTTAAAACTTGACTTCACGAGACAAGGGGAAGATGACGGTAGAGTAAGACGCGGAGATCACCTTCCTCCCCACAGATACAACAGAAATACATCTACACGTGGAAAAACTCCTATAGAACACCTACTGAACGCTGGCAGAAGACCTCAGACCTCCCAAAAGGCAAGAAAGTCCCCACATACCTGGGTAGGGCAAAAGAAAGAAGAATAAACAGAGACAAAAGAATGGGAAAAGGACCAGCACCAGTGGGAGGGAGCCGTGAAGGAGGAAAGGTTTCCACACACTAGGAAGCCCCTTCGCGGGCGGAGACTGTGGGTGGCGGAGGCGGAAAGCTTCAGAGCCGCGGAGGAGAGCACAGCAACAGGGGTGCAGAGGACAAAGCGGAGAGATTTCCGCACAGAGCATCGGTGCCGACCGGCACTCACCAGCCCGAGAGGCTTGCCCCGCCGGCGCGGGCGGGGCTGGGAGCTGAGGCTCGGGCTTCAGTCGGAGCGCAGGGAGAGGACTGGGGTTGGCGGCCTGAACATAGCCTGCAGGGGGTTACTGCAGCACGGCTAGCCGGGAGGGAGTCAGGGGAAAAGTCCGGACCTGCCGAAGAGGTAAGAGACTTTTTCTTCCCTCTTTGTTTCCTGGTGCGCGAGGAGAGGGGATTAAGAGCGCTGCTTAAAGGAGCTCCAGAGACAGGCGCGAGCCGCGGCTAACGTGCATGAGACGCTAAGGCTGCTGCTGCCGCCACCAAGAAGCCTGTGTGCGAGCAAGGTCACTATCCACACCCCCCTTCCGGGGTGCCTGTGCAGCCCGCCACTGCCAGTGTCCCGGGATCCAGGGACAACTTCCCCGGGAGAACGCACGCACGGCGCGCCTCATCGGGCGGGTCCACCCCCCCCCCAGCCTCTGCAGCTGCAGGCTCGCCCCACATTCCGTACCCCTCCCACCCCCCGGCCTGAGTGAGCCGGAGTCCCTGAAGCAGCTGCTCCTTTAACCCCGTCCTGTCTGAGCGAAAAACAGACGCCCTCCGGCGACCTACACACAGAGGCGGGGCCAAATCCAAAGCTGAGCCCCTGGGAGCTGTGAAAACGAAGAAGAGAAAGGGAAATCTCTCCCAGTAGCCTCAGAAGCAGCGGATTAAAGCTCAACAATCAACTTGATGTACCCTGCATCTGTGGAATACATGAATAGACAACAAATCATCCCAAATTGAGAAGCCGTGTGGATGAAAGGCTCTTGGTGCTGCAGCCAGGAGTCAGTGCTGTGCCACTGAGGACAGAGAGCCAACTTCAGGACACTGGCTCACAAGAGACCTCCCAGCTCCACATAATATCAAATGGCGAAAATCTCCCAGAGATCTCCATCTCAACACCAGCACCCAGCTTCACTCAACAACCAGCAAGCTATAGTGCTGGACACCTTATGCCAAACAACTAGCAAGACAGGAACACAGCCCCACACATTAGCAGAGAGGCTGCCTAAAATCATAATAAGTCCACAGACACCCCAAAACACACCACCACACATGGACCTGCCCACTAGAAATACAAGATCCAGCCTCATCCACCAGAACACAGGCACTAGTCCCCTCCACCAGGAAGCCTACACAACCCACTGAACCAACCTTAGCCACTGGAACAGACACAAAAAACAACGGGAACTACGAACCTGCAGCCTGCAAAAAGGAGACCCCAATCACAGTAAGATAAGCAAAATGAGAAGACAGAAAAACACACAGCAGATGAAGGAGCAAGAGGAAAACCCACCAGACCTAACAAATGAAGAGGAAATTGGCAGTTTACCTGAAAAAGAATTCAGAATAATGATAGTAAAGATGATCCAAAATCTTGGAAACAGAATAGAGAAAATGCAAGAAACATTTAACAAGGACCTAGAAAAACTAAAGATGAAACAAACAACTATGAGCAACACAATAAATGAAATTAAAAATACTCTAGATGTGATCAATAGCAGAATAACTGCGGGAGAAGAACGGATAAGTGACCTGGAAGATAAAATAGTGGAAATAACTACTGCAGAGCAGAATAAAGAAAAAGGAATGAAAAGAACTGAGGACAGGCTCAGAGACCTCTGGGACAACATTAAACGCACCAACATTCGAATTATAGGGGTTGCAGAAGAAAAAGAGAAAAAGAAAGGGACTGAGAAAATATTTGAAGAGATTATACTTGAAAACTTCCCTAATATGGGAAAGGAAATAGTTAATCAAGTCCAGGGAGCACAGAGAGTGCCATACAGGATAAATCTAAGGAGAAATAAGCCAAGACACATATTAATCAAACTGTCAAAAGCTAAATACAAAGAAAACGTATTAAAAGCAGCAAGGGAAAAAAACAAATAACACACAAGGGAATCCCCATAAGGTTAACAGCTGATCTTTCAGCAGAAACTCTGCAAGCCAAAAGGGACTGTCTGGACATCTTTAAAGTGATGAAAGAGAAAAACCTGCAACCAAGATTACTCTACCCAGCAAGGATCTCATTCAGATTTGATGCAGAAATTAAAAGATTTACAGACAAGCAAAAGCTGACAAAGTTGAGCACCACCAAACCAGCTTTACAACAAATGCTAAAGGATCTTCTCTAGGCAAGAAACACAAGAAGAAGAAAAGACCTATAATAACGAACCCAAAACAATTAAGAAGATGGGAATAGGAACATACATATCGATAACTACCTTAAATGTAAATGGACTAAATGCTCCCCCCAAAAGACACAGATTGGCTGAATGGATACAAAAACAAGACCCATTTATATACTGTCTACAAGAGACCCACTTAAGACCTAGAGACACATACAGACTGAAAGTAAGGGGATGGAAAAAGATATTCCATGCAAATGGAAACCAAAAGAAAGCTGGAGTAGCAATTCTCATATCAGACAAAATAGACTTTAAAATAAGGACTATCAGAAGAGACAAAGAAGGACACTACATAATGATCAAGGGATCGATCCAAGAAGAAGATACAACAATTGTAAATATTTATGCACCCAACATAGGAGCACTGCAATACATAAGGCAAATACTAACAGCCATAAAAGGGGAAATCGACAGAAACACATTCATAGTAGGGGACTTCAACACCCCACTTTCACCAATGGACAGATCATCCAAAATGAAAATAAATAAGGAAACACAAGCTTTAAATGATACATTAAACAAGATGTGCTTAATTGATATTTATAGAACATTCCATCCAAAAATAACAGAATACACATTTTTCTCAAGGGCTCATGGAACATTCTCCAGGATAGATGATATCTTGGGTCACAAATCAAGCCTTGGTAAATATAAGAAAATTGAAATCATATCAAGTATCTTTTCCAACCACAATGCTATGAGACTAGCTAACAATTACAGGAAAAGATCTGTAAAAAATACAAACACATGGAGGCTAAACAATACACTACTTAATAACGAAGTGATCACTGAAGAAATCAAAGAGGAAATAAGAAAATACCTAGAAACAAATGAAAATGGAGACCCGAGGCCCCAAAACCTATGGGATGCAGCAAAAGCACTTCTAAGAGGGAAGTTTATAGCAATACAATCCTACCTTAAGAAACAGGAAACATTTCGAATAAACAACCTAACCTTGCACCTAAAGCAATTAGAGAAAGAAGAACAAAAAAAAAACCCAAGTCAGCAGAAGGAAACAAATCATAAATATCAGATCAACCTAACCTTGCACCTCAAGCAATTAGAGAAAGAAGAACAAAAAAACCCCAGAGTTAGCAGAAGGAAAGAAATCATAAAAATCAGATCAGAAATAAATGAAAAAGAAATGAAGGAAATGATAGCAAAGATCAATAAAACTAAACGCTGGTTCTTTGAGAAGATAAACAAAATTGATAAACCATTAGCCAGGCTCATCAAGAAAAAAAGGGAGAAGACTCAAATCAATAGAGTTAGAGATGAAAAAGGAGAAGTAACAACTGACACTGCAGAAATACAAAAGATCATGAGAGATTACTACAAGCAACTCTGTGCCAATAAAATGGACAACCTGGAAGAAATGGACAAATTCTTAGAAATGCACAACCTGCCAAGACTGGATCAGGAAGAAAATAGAAAATATGAAAAGACCAATCTCAAGCACTGAAATTGAAACTGTGATTTAAAATCTTCCAACAAACAAAAGCCCAGGACCAGATGGCTTCACAGGCAAATTCTATCAAACATTTAGAGAAGAGCTAACACCTATCCTTCTCAAACTCTTCCAAAATACAGCAGAGGGAGGAACACTCCCAAACTCATTCTACGAGGCCACCACCACCTTGATACCAAAACCAGACAAGGATGTCACAAAGAAAGAAAACTACAGACCAATATCACTGATGAACATAGATGCAAAAATCCTCAACAAAATACTAGCACACAGAATCCAACAGCACATGAAAAGGATCTTACACCATGATCAAGTGGGGTTTATTCCAGGAATCCAAGGATGCTTCAATATACTCAAAACAATCAATGTGATAAACCATAATAACAAATTGAAGGAGAAAAACTACATGATCATCTCAATAGATGCAGAGAAAGCTTTCAACAAAATTCAGCACCCATTTATGATAAAAACCCTGCAGAAAGTAGGCATAGAGGGAACCTATCTCAATATAATAAAGGCCATATATGACAAACCCACAGCCAACATTGTCCTCAATGGTGAAAATCTGAAAGCTTTTCCACTAAGATCAGGAACAAGACAAGGCTGCCCACTCTTACCACTCTTATTCAACATAGTTTTGGAAGTTTTAGCCACAGCAATCAGAGAAGAAAAGGAAATAAAAGGAATCCAAATCGGAAAAGAAGAAGTAAAGCCGTCACTGTTTGCAGGCGACATGATACTATACATAGAGAATCCTAAAGATGCTACCAGAAAACTACTAGAGCTAATCAATGAATTTGGTAAAGTAGCAGGATGCAAAATTAATCCACAGAAATCTCTGGCATTCCTATACACTAATGATGAAAAATCTGAAAGTGAAATGAAGAAAACACTCCCATTTACCACTGCAACAAAAAGAATAAAATATCTAGGAATAAACCTACCTAAGGAGACAAAAGACCTGTATGCAGAAAATTATAAGACACTGATGAAAGAAATTAAAGATGATACAAATAGATGGAGAGATATACCATGTTCTTGGATTGGAAGAATCAACATTGTGAAAATGACTCTACTACCCAAAGCAATCTACAGATTCAATGCAATCCCTATCAAACTACCACTGGCATTTTTCACAGAACTAGAACAAAAAATTTCACAATTTGTATGGAAACATAAAAGACCCCAAATAGCCAAAGCAATCTTGAGAAGGAAAAATGGAGCTGGAGGAATCAGGCTCCCTGACTTCAGACAATGCTACAAAGCTACAGTAATCAAGACAGTATGGTACTGGCACAAAAACAGAAAGATAGGTCAATGGAACAGGATAGAAAGTCCAGAGATAAACCCACTCACATATGGCCACCTTATCTTTGATAAAGGATGCAGGAATGTACAGTGGAGAAAGGACAGCCTCTTCAATAAGTGGTGCTGGGCAAACTGGACAGGTACATGTAAAAGTATGAGATTAGATCACTCCCTAACACCATACACAAAAATAAGCTCAAAATGGATTAAAGACCTAAATGTAAGGCCAGAAACTATCAAACTCTTAGAGGAAAACATAGGCAGAACACTCTATGACATAAATCACAGCAAGATCCTTTTTGACCCACCTCCTAGAGAAATGGAAATAAAAACAAAAATAAACAAATGGGACCTAATGAAACTTCAAAGCTTTTGCACAGCTAAGGAAACCATAAACAAGACCAAAAGACAACCCTCAGAATGGGAGAAAATATTTGCAAATGAAGCAACTGACAAAGGATTAATCTCCAAAATTTATAAGCAGCACATGCAGCTCAATAACAAAAAAACAAACAACCCAGTCCAAAATGGGCAGAAGACCTAAACAGACATTTCTCCAAAGAAGATATCAGACTGCCAACAAACACATGAAAGAATGCTCAACATCATTAATCATTATAGAAATGCAAATCAAAACTACAATGAGATATCATCTCACACCAGTCAGAATGGCCATCATCAAAAAATCTAGAAGCAATAAATGCTGGAGAGGGTGTGGAGAAAAGGGAACACTCTTGCACTGGTGGGAATGTGAATTGGTTCAGCCACTATGGAGAACAGTATGGAGGTTCCTTAAAAAACTAAAAATAGAACTACCATACGACCCAGCAATCCCACTACTGGGCATATACCCTGAGAAAACCATAATTCAAAAGAGTCATGTACCAAAATGTTCATTGCAGCTCTATTTACAATAGCCCGGAGATGGAAACAACCTAAGTGCCCATCGTCGGATGAATGGATAAAGAAGATGTGGCACATGTATACAATGGAATATTACTCAGCCATAAAAAGAAACAAAATTGAGCTATTTGTAATGAGGTGGATGGACCTAAAGTCTGTCATACAGAGTGAAGTAAATCAGAAAGAGAAAGACAACTACCGTATGGTAACACATATATATGGAATCTAAGAAAAAAAAAATGTCATGAAGAACCTAGGGGTAAGACAGTTGTAAAGACACAGACCTACTAGAGAACGGACTTGAGGATATGGGGAGGGGGAATGGTGAGCTGTGACAAAGCGAGAGAGAGGCATGGACATATATACACTACGAAACGTAAGGCTGATAGCTAGTGGGAAGCAGCTGCATAGCACAGGGAGATCAGCTCGGTGCTTTGTGACTGCCTGGAGGGGTGGTATAGGGAGGGTGGGAGGTAGGGAGACACAAGAGGGAAGAGATATGTGAACATATGTATATGTATAACTGATTCACTTTGTTATAAAGCAGAAACTAGCACACCATTGTAAAGCAATTATACTCCAATAAAGATGTAAAAAATAAAGAAATAAAATAAAATAAAATAAAATGCTATCCAGCTCTAAAAAAAAAAAAAAGCAAAATTGACTTCAGGGTTTTGAATTTCAAGTGAAGTTGACTACCACTGCTGGTGACATATCCTTAAACATAAATTGAGTGGGAAAATTACTAGCATTATCATATTTAATAATATGTATATTACCTCATTTCTTGACTATCAAAGTGTGGTGACTTATACATCAATTACAATTATGAGTCACTGATTATTCTGATTAAACTATTTAGGATGCAAGAATTAAATGTCAACGTTAGATTCAAGTTTTTCCATTTTCTGGTCTTTAAAGGCATTGTAAGCTAACATCAGTAAAACACTCTTTCAGTTTTCTCAAGGAAAGAAATAAGTATAGTGTGACATGGTGTAACAGTTAGTGTTTGCTAACTGATAACCACCCACCCCAAAACATATTGTATATTACACAAATACAACACATTATTTCTCATAGTGCTTATGGTTGGTTGAGTAATTCTTTTGGTCAGAACCAGCTAAGCTGAGCCTGGACATCTAGGATCACATCACTCACATGTCTGAGGTCTCAACTGGAATGGCTGGTGACTCTCTCTACCTGGTCTGTCATCCTCCAGTAGACCAGCTGAGGCCACTTTACATGATGACAGACGTATTTCCAGGAACAAGAGTGGACAATTCCCAAAGTGTTAAGAAGTTTTCAAACTACTTTTTATGTCACCTATGCTATTGTCCCATTTAGCAAGTCACATGCCCACGACCTGTTAGTGTGGGAGGGGACTACCAAAGGATGTGGGTACAGGGAGGAGGCATGAATTGAGGTACAGCGTGATACAGACTACTGCACAAAGCAGAATGTAGTGCTCTTATAATGTTTTATATATTCGCATGTAACAAGTACTGTTGGTGTTCATCTAGATCCCTTTTATCAGATCAGCATCTTTATTCCCCAGCTGCCTCCTAAAACCTTGGGCTTTTGATTAGCTGGTTTGAATTGCTCATTTTTTAAATTATCTGCAAACAAAATAATTCTTACCATTACACTACTATTTCTGCAATCCTTTCTTTATAAAATAATATATACACAACCAAAAGAATTCTATTACTCTATTACTTCTGCTATCCTTCCTTTATATAAAAATAGATACATGATCAAAAAGATTCTGACTAGTACTTTATTTCTTCTTCCTTTATATAAAAATGGATACACAATTGCTACAAAGTCTATCTTAAGTATTTAGTATACTGTCAATTTTTTAAAATGTAAATAAATATTTACTATCTCATTTTATTTCTCTTTTTGTATAAGTTAAGCCTATTCTTAAGCATTACAGTGGGTCACATTTATCTGCATTATGACAAGTCAGGAAAGTAAAATCAAAATCCTTGCCAAGAACAAATGATGAAAACAACTGGTACCAAAGAACTAAGAATATATTTTATTTTTAATATAATTATTAAGAAAAAGTTAATACATAATAAAAAGCAGAAATATAGCACTGTCATAGAATTTGAGAAAGTTAAAAATAAAACAAAATTTTTTGCATTAAAAAGATTTAAATATGTTTTTCCAAAACAATATTTTATAATAAGCATCTGTGAAATTAAAGAAAAAACTATAGTACATGGATCTTTTTTAGCTCCTCAGGTGTAAATGCAAAGAATGGATATAGTAATAATGTAGTACTCTAGTTACTTCTATTTTGCTGTATAAAAACTCTTTTCTTTCCCTTTGAGACTCTTCCATTCCAACATCAACTTTAAAATATATATAGTTCACACAAGATATCACTCTTCTCTTTTTATTTATTCAATTTTAGATCTTCATAGATCTATATATACCTCTGCATTGTAACCTTAAATTTGTGGCTTAATTTGTCCAACATTATCTTGAAAACTTTTGTCATGAGACGATTTTCTTATTTCATTTTAAATAAATCAAGAATAACATGGCTATAAAAAGAATTACACACCACAACAAATTGGGACTTATCCTAGGTATGCAAAACTGGTTCGACATTCAAAATTCAATTAATATAATCCATCCCATAAATACACTAACAAAGAAAAAATACACAATCATACCAGTAAATGCAGAAAAAAAGCATTAGACAAAATACAACACTTATTCATAATAAAAACTCTTGGTAAACTGCAAATAGAAGGAGACTTCCTCAACTTGGTAAAAAAATATCTGCACAAATCTTACAGCTAACATCATACTTAATAGTGAGAAAGTAGAAGCTTTCCTACTAAGATCAGAAACAAGGCAGGGATATACCCTCTTGCCACTTCTTTTCAACATTGTACTGGAAGCCCTAGCTAATACAACAAGATAAGAAAAGGAAATGAGAAATATAAAGAGATGTAAAACTGTCTTTGCTCACAGATGACATGATCTTCTATGCAGAAAATCCTAAATAATTGACAAAATGTCCTGGAACTAAAAAGCGATTATAGAAAGTTTGCAAGATCAAAGGTTAAATATATAATCACTTTCCCATATACCAGCAATAAACAAATGGAATTTGAAATTTAAAAACACAATATCATTTAAAATAGCACCCAAAAGTGAAATATTTAGGTATAAACTAACAAAATATATGCAAAATATTTATGAGGAACACTACAAAATGTGATGAATGAAATTAAAGAACTAAATAAATGGAGAGCTATTCTATGTCCATGGATAGGAAGAATCAATATTGTCAAGATATCAATTTTTCCCAATTTGACCTATATATTCAATATAATCCCAATCAAAATCCAAGCAAGTTATTTTATGGATATGGAGAAACTGATTCTAAAGTTGATACAGAGAGGCAAAAACCCAGAATAGCCAATACAATACTGAAAGAGAAGAACAAAGTTGGAGGACTGATGTTACTTGACTTCAAGACAATCTAAAGTTACAGTAATCAAGACAGTGTGGTACTGGTGAAAGAACAGTCAAATAGATCAATGGATCAGAATAGAGAGCCTAGAAATAGACCCATATAAACACAATCAACTCATCTTTGATAAAGGAGAAAAGGCAATACAATGGAGCAAAAAGTCTTTTCAACAAATGGTGCTGGAACCATTTCCTTATGCCAGACATCCACACACAAAAAAATGAATCTAGATACAGACTATACAACTCCTAGAAGATAACAAAGGAGAAAATCTAGATGACTTTGTGTTTGGTGATGACATAAAACACCAAGGGTTCCATCCATGAAAGAAAGAATTGACAAGTGGGACTTCATTAAAATTAAAAATTTCTGCTCTGCAAAAATCACTGTCAAGAGAATGAGAAGACAACTCATAGATTGGGAGAAAATATTTGCAAAAGACACATCTGATAAAGAACTGTTATCCAAAATATACAAAATCCCTTAAAACTCAAAGATAAGGAAACTAAAAGCCTAATTAAAAAATGGGCCAAAGGCCTTTAAACACACCAAGGAAAATATATACATGACAAATCAGCATGAAAAGATGCTCCACATTGTATGTCATCAGGGAACTGCTAATTAAAATAATAATGAGATACCATTACACAACCGCAGGCTACCTCATCTTATTGTGCTTTGCTTTATTGTGCAGATAATGCATTTTTTACAAATTGAGTGTGACAACCCTGCATTGAGCAAGTCCCTTGGTGCCATTTTTCTAACAATATTTGATCACTTCATCTCTCTATGTCACATTTTGGTAATTCTCACAATTTTTCAACATTTTTCATTATTATTATATTTGTTATAGTGATCTGTGATCAGTGATCTTTGATGTTACTATTGCAAAAAAGTACAACTCACTGAAGGCTCAGATGATGGTTTAGCATTTTTTAAGCAACAAAGATTTAAAAATTGTGGTGTGTACATTGTTTTTTAAACATAATTCTATTGTACAGTTAATAGAGTACAGAATAATATAACGTACCTTTCATAAACACTTGGATATTTAAAAAATGATTGTGATTCGTTTTATTGCAATATTAGCTTTACTGCAGTGGTCTGGAACCAAACCTGCACTATCTCTAAGGAATGCCTATATTAGAACAGCCAAATCCAGGACACTGACAACACTAAATGTTGGGGGAGATATATAACAACAGGACCCTTCACTCATTGCTGGTGGGAATACAAAATCATACAGACTCTTTGGAAGGCAATTTGGAGCTTTCTTACAAAACCGAACATACTCTTACCATAAGATCCAGCAATCACACTCTTTAGTATTTACTCAAAGGGACTGAAATCTTATGTCCACACAAAAACCTGCACATGGATGTTTATAGCAGCTAAATTCATAATTGCCAAAACTTGGAAGCAATCAAGATGTCCTTCACTAGGTGAATAGAAAAATAAACAGTGGTACCTCCAGACAATGGAATATTATTCAGCACTAAAAAGTAATGAGCTCTGGGCTTCCCTGGTGGCGCAATGGTTGAGAGTCCGCCTGCCGATGCAGGGGACACGGGTTCGTGCCCCGGTCTGGGAAGATCCCACATGCCGCGGAGCGACCAGGCCCGTAAGCCATGGCCGCTGAGCCTGCGCGTCCGGAGCCTGTGCTCCACAATGGGAGAGTGAGAGGCCCGCGTACCGCAAAAAAAAAAAAAAAAAAAAAAAAAAAAAGAAATGAGCTTTAAAACAATGAAAATACATGTAGGAAACTTAAATGCATATTTAAGTGAAAGAGGCCAATCTGAAAAGACTACATACTGTATAAATCCAATTATATAACATCCTAGATAAGGCAAAACTATGGAGACAGTAAAAAGATCAGTGGTTGCCAGGAGTTAGAGAGAAAGTATAGATGAAAAGGCAGAGCACAGAATATTTTTAGGGCAGTGGAACTACTCTGTATGATACCATAATGGTAAATACATGTCATTATACATTTGTCCAAAGCCATAGAATTTATAACACCAAGAGTGAACCTTATTGTAAACTATGGACTCTGGATGATAATGATGTGTCAATCAATGGAGATTCATCAATTCTAGCAAATATACAGCTGTAGTTGAGGATGTTCATAATGGGAGAAGCTATGCATGTATGGGGGCAAGGGGTTTAATGGGATATCTGTACCTTCTACTCAATTTTGCTGTGAGCCTAGAACTGCTCTAAAAAATAAACTGTATTTTAAAATGATAAAAATTAAAAAAAGAATAATATAGATAAATTTTTCTTAAGATTTTTTTGTCCTATTAAGCCAGGTTGTTCCAGTGTGCTGCAAATTAAAACTTCTATAGTGAATAACTTCATGATAGTTTTGTTTGGAAAACAAGTTTGTTAGGAAATAAACATCTTAAATTTCCATAGTTTTTTTCTTCTAAATGCCATTTTACTACATATAGAAATATGACTAAATGTAAAGCAAATATATCTGTATTAAAGCTTCCAAGGGAGTTTAGAATGTCCAACTAATTTGTTTCTGAAAATTAATGAGAACAAGGAGTTTAAAATTCACCTAGAAATACTCCAGGACAACTCTTTTGAAACCATGTCTCTAAAAAGGTTAAAAAATTATTTTTCTCCTCAAATTTAAATTCTCTAAATGTACAGCTTGTAGATGTCAGGGCTCTAGGTTATTAGCTAACTCCAGCCTATTGTGGTTGTATGGATAGTCCCCCACTAACTAGTATTTTATCCTTCCATAACCACCCTTAAAGGCACAAGAGACAAAGCCTAGGAAAAGTCAACGTCATTGTACTGTTGTTTTTAAAGAATATTGTTTGGCATCATACATGAAACATTAACCACATCTGATTTACAGCCTCAGTTTCCTAGTCTGGGAAACTGATATGCACATTTAACTAAGGTCTCAAGGACCTGCCTTGCCTACCCTGGATGTATTTTACACAGCTAGAAAAGTGCAGACCCAGAACCTGAACCTGAGCTCTCCCATCTCTCATCCAGCACAGTTTAAAATACATTGTGGGTCTTCAGAGTTTAAGAAACATACCTAGCACTCTGAGCTTCAAGATGGCGGAGGAGAAAGACACGGAGCTCACCTTCCTCCCCCCATATACATCAGAAATACATCTACACGTGGAACAACTCCTATAGAACACCTACTGAACGCTGGCAGAAGACCTCAGACCTCCCAAAAGGCAAGAAACTCCCCACGTACCTGGGTAGGGCAAAAGAAAAAAGGAAAAACAGAGACAAAAGAATAGGGACAGGACCTGCACCAGTGGGAGAGAGCTGTGAAGGAGGAAAGTTTCCACACACTAGGAAGGCCCTTCGCAGGCGGAGACTGCGGTTGGCGGAGGGGGGAAGCTTCGGGGCTGCGGAGGAGAGCACAGCAACAGGGGTGTGGTGGGCAAAGTGGAGAGATTCCCGCACAGAGGATCGGTGCCGACGCGTACTCACCAGACCGAGAGGCTTGTCTGCTTACCAGCCGGGGCGGGCGGGGCCTGGGAGCTGGGGCTTGGGCTTTGGAGGTCGGATCGCAGGGAGAGGACTGGGGTTGGCCGCGTGAACACAGCCTGCAGGGGGTTAGTTCACCACGGCTAGCAGGGAGGGAGTCTGAGAAAAGGGCTGGAACTGCCAAAGAGACAACAGACTTTTTCTTGCCACTTTGTTTCCTGGTGTGCAGGGAGAGGAAATTAAGACCGCTGCTTAAAGGAGCTCCAGAGATGGGCGCGAGCCGCGGCTATCAGCGCAGACCCCAGAGACGGGCATGAGACGCTAAGGCTGCTGCTGCCGCTACCAAGAAGCCTATGTGCGAGCACAGGTCACTATCCACACGTCCCCTCCCGGGAGCCTATGCAGCCCGCCACTGCCAGGGTCCCGGGATCCAGGGACAACTCCCCCGGGAGAACGCACGGCGCACCTCAGGCTGGTGCAACGTCATGCCGGCCTCTGCCGCCGCAGGCTCGCCCCGCATCCGTACCCCTCCCTCCCCCTGGCCTGAGTGAGCCAGAGCCCCCAAAGCAGCTGCTTCTTTAACCCCGACCTGTCTGAGCAAAGAACAGACGCCCTCAGGCGACCTACACGCAGAGGTGGGTCCAAATCCAAAGCAGAGCCCCAAGAGCTGTTGGAACAGAGAAAGGGAAATTTCTCCCAGCAGCCTCAGGAGCAGCAGATTAAAGCTCCACAATCAACTTGATGTACCCTGCAGCTGTGGAATACCTGAATAGACAACAAATCATCCCAAACTGAGGAGGTGGACTTTGGGAGCAACGACATTTTTTTTTTTCTTTCCCTTTTTCCCTTTTTTGTGACTGTGCATGTGTATGCTTCTGTGTGTGATTTTGTCTCTATAGCTTTGCTTTTACCATTTGTCCTAGGGTACTTTCTGTCCGGTTTTTGTTGTTGTTGTTGTTGTTTTAGTATAGATTTTAGCACCTGTTATCATTGGTGGATTTGATTTTGGGGGTTTTTTTTATTATTACTTAAAATTTTTTTTAATAACTTTTTTATTTTGATACTTTATTTTATTTTATTTTATCGTCTTCTTTCTTTCTTTCTTTTCTTTCTCCCTTTTGTTCTCACCAATGTGGATGACAAGCTCTTAGTGCTCCAGCCAGGCATCAGGGCTGTGCCTCTGATGTGAGAGAGACAAGTTCAGGACACTGGTCCACAAGACACCTCCCAACTCCATGTAATATCAAATGGTGAAAATCTCCCAGAGATCTCCATCTCAACGCCAAGACCGAACTCCACTGAATGACCAGCAAGCTACAGTGCTGGACACCATATGCCAAACAACTAGCAAGACAGGAACACAATTCCATCCATTAGCACAGAGGCTGCCTAAAATCATAATAAGTCCACAGACACCCCAAAACGCACCATCAGACGTAGACCTGCCCACCAGAAAGACAAGATCCAGCCTCATCCACCAGAACACAGGCACTAGTCCCCTCCACCAGGAAACCTACACAACCCACTGAACCAACCTTAGCCACTGGGGGCAGACATCAAAAACAATGGGAACTACAAACATGCAGCTTGCGAAAATGAGACCCCAAACACAGTAAGTTAAGCAAAATGAGAAGACAGAGAAACTTACAGCAGATGAAGGAGCAAGGCAAAAACCCAACAGAACTAACAAATGAAGAAGAAATAGGCAGTCTACCTGAAAAAGAATTCGGAATAATGATAGTAAAGATGATCCAAAATCTTGGAAATAGAATGGACAAAATGCAAGAAACAGTTAACAAGGACCTAGAAGAACTGAAGAGTAAACAGTGATGAACAACAAAATAAAATTAAAAATTCTCGAGAAGGGATCAATAGCAGAATAACTGAGGCAGAAGAACTGATAAGTGACCTGGAAGATAAAATAGTGGAAATAATTACTGCAGAGCAGAATAAAGAAAAAAGAATTAAAAGAATTGAGGACAGCCTTGGAGACCTCTGGGACAACACTAAACGCACCAACATTCGAATTATAGGGATCCCAGAAGAAGAAGAGAAAAAGAAAGGGACTGAGAAAATATTTGAAGAGATTATAGTTGAAAACTTCCCTAATATGGGAAAGGAAATAGTTAATAAAGTCCAGGAAGCACAGAGAGACCCATACAGGATAAATCCAAGGAGAAACATGCCGAGACACATATTAATCAAACTATCAAAAATTAAATACAAAGAAAAAATATTAAAAGCAGCAAGGGAAAAAAACGAAATAACACATAAAGGAATCCCCATAAGGTTAACAGCTGATCTTTCAGCAGAAACTCTACAAGCCAGAAGTGACTGGCAGGACATATTTGAAGTGATGAAGGAGAAAAACCTACAACCAAGATTACTCTACCCAGCAAGGATCTCATTCAGATTTGACAGAGAAATTAAAAGCTTTACAGACAAGCAAAAGCTAAGAGAATTCAGCACCACCAAACCAGCTTAACAACAAATGCTAAAGGAACTTCTCTAGGCAGAAAATATAAAAGACAGAAAAAGCCTACAATAACAAACCCAAAACAATTAAGAAAATGGTAACAAGAACATACATATCAATAATTACCTTAAATGTAAAGGGATTAAATGCTGCAACCAAAAGACATAGACTGGCTGAGTGGATACAAAAACAAGACCCGTATATATGCTGTCTACAAGAGATCCACTTCAGACCTAGGGACACATACAGACTGAAAGTGAGGGGATGGAAAAAGATATTCCATGCAAATGGAAATCAAACAAAACCTGGAGTAGCAATTCTCATATCAGACAAAATAGATTTTAAAACAAAGGCTATTACAAGAGACAAAGAAGGACAGTACATAATGATCAAGGAATCAATTCAAGAAGATATGACAATTGTAAATATTTATGCACCCAACATAGGAGCACCTCAATACATAAGGCAAAACCTAACAGCCATAAAAGGGGAAATCGACAGTAACACAATCATAGTAGGGGACTTTAACACATTTTCACCAATGGACAGATCATCCAAAATGAAAATAAATAAGGAAACACAAGCTTTAAATGATACATTTAACAAGATGGACTTACTTGATATTTATAGGACATTCCATCTAAAAACAACAGAATACATTTCCTTCTCAAGTGCTCATGGAACATTCTCCAGGCTAGATCATATCTTGGGTCACAAATCAAGCCTTGGTAAATTTTTAAAAATTGAAATTGTATCAAGTATCTTTTCCAACTACAATGCTATGACACTAGATATGAACTACAGGAAAAAATCTGTAAAAACTACAAACACATGGAGGCTAAACAATACACTACTTAATAACCAAGAGATCACTGAAAAACTCAAAGAGGAAATTAAAAAATGCCTAGACACAAATGACAAAACACGAGGACCCAATACTTATGGGATGCAGCAAAAGCAGTTCTAAGAGGGAAGTTTATAGCAATACAGTCCTACCTTAAGAAACAGGAAACAGCTCGAAAAACAACCTAACCTTGCACCTCAAGCAATTAGAGAAAGAAGAACAAAAAACCCCAAAGTTAGCAGAAGGAAAGAAATAAAGATCAGAACAGAAATAAATAAAAAAGAAATGAAGGAAACAATAGCAAAGGTCAATAAAACTAAAAGCTGGTTCTTTGAGAAGATAAACAAAATAGATAAACCATTAGCCAGACTCATCAAGAAAAAAAGGGAGAAGACTCAAATCAATAGAATCAGAAATGAAAAAGGAGAAGTAACAACTGGCAGTGCAGAAATACAAAAGATCATGAGAGATTACTACAAGCAACTATATGCCAATTAAATGGACAACCTGGAAGACATGGACAAATTCTTAGAAATGCACAACATTCCGAGCGTGAACCAGGAAGAAATACAAACTATGAACAGACCAATCACAAGCACTGAAAGTGAAACTGTGATTAAAACTCTTGCCACAGGTCTTCCCTGGTGGCGCAGTGGTTGAGAGTCCGCCTGCCGATGCAGGGGACACAGGTTAATGCCCCAGTCTGGGAGGATCCCACATGCTGCGGAGTGGCTAGGCCCGTGAGCCATGGCTACTGACCCTGCGTGTCTGGAGCCTGTGCTCCGCAACGGGAGAGGCCACAACAGTGAGAGGCCCACATACCACACACAAAAAAAAAAAAAATTCCCACAGACAAAAGAGCCCATGACCAGATGGCTTCACAGGTGAATTCTATCTAACATTTAGAGCTAACACCTATTGTTCTCAAACTCTTCCAAAATATAGCAGAGGGAAGACCACTCCCAAACTCATTCTGCGAGGCCACCATCACTCTGATACCAAAACAAGACAAAGATGAACATGGATGCAAAAATCCTCAACAAAATACTAGCACACAGAATCCAACAGAACATTAAAAGGATCATACACCATGATCAAGTGGGGTTTATCCCAGGAATGCAAGAATTCTTCAATATACATGAATCAATCAACATGATATACCATATTAACAAATTGAAGGAGATAAAACATATGATCATCTCAATAGATGCAGAGAAAGCGTTTGACAAAATTCAATACCAATTTGTGATAAAAACCCTCCAGAAAGTAGGCATAGAGGGAACTTTCCTCAACATAATAAAGGCCATATATGACAAGCCCACAGCCAACATCATCCTCAATGGCGAAAAACTGAAAGCATTTCCACTAAGGTCAGGAACAAGACAAGGTTGCCCACTCTCACCACTCTTATTCAACATAGTTTTGGAAGTTTTAGCCACAGCAATCAGAGAAGAAAAGGAAATAAAAGGAATCCAAATCGGAAAAGAAGAAGTAAAGCTGTCACTGTTTGCAGATGACATGATACTATACATAGAGAATCCTAAAGATGCTACCAGAAAACTACTAGAGCTAATCAATGAATTTGGTAAAGTAGCAGGATACAAAATTAATGCACAGAAATCTCTGGCATTCCTATATACTAATGATGAAAAATCTGAAAGTGAAATCAAGAAAACACTCCCATTTACCATTGCAACAAAAAGAATAAAATATCTAGGAATAAACCTACCTAAGGAGACAAAAGACCTGTATGCAGAAAATTATAAGACACTGATGAAAGAAATTAAAGATGATACAAACAGATGGAGAGATATACCATGTTCTTGGATTGGAAGAATCAACATTGTGAAAATGACTCTACTACCCAAAGCAATCTATAGATTCAATGCAATCCCTATCAAACTACCACTGGCATTTTTCACAGAACTAGAACAAAAAATTTCACAATTTGTATGGAAACACAAAAGACCCCGAATAGCCAAAGCAATCTTGAGAACAAAAAATGGAGCTGGAGGAATCAGGCTGCCTGACTTCAGACTATACTACAAAGCTACAGTAATCAAGACAGTATGGTACTGGCACAAAAACAGAAAGATAGATCAATGGAATAGGATAGAAAGCCCAGAGATAAACCCATGCACATATGGTCACCTTATCTTTGATAAAGGTGGCAGGAATATACAGTGGAGAAAGGACAGCCTCTTCAATAAGTGGTGCTGGGAAAATTGGATAGGTACATGTAAAAGTATGAGATTAGATCACTCCCTAACACCATACACAAAAATAAGCTCAAAATGGATTAAAGACCTAAATGTAAGGCCAGAAACTATCAAACTCTTAGAGGAAAACATAGGCAGAACACTCTATGACATAAATCACAGCAAGATCCTTCTTGACCCATCTCCTAGAGTAATGGAGATAAAAACAAAAATAAACAAATGGGACCTAATGAAACTTCAAAGCTTTTGCACAGCAAAGGAAACCATAAACAAGACCAAAAGACAGCCCTCAGAATGGGAGAAAATATTTGCAAATGAATCAACTGACAAAGGATTAATCTCTAAAATTTACAGGCAGCTCATGCAGCTCAATAACAAAAAAATAAACAACCCAATCCAAAAATGGGCAGAAGACCTAAATAGACATTTCTCCAAAGAAGATATACAGACTGCCAACAAACACATGAAAGAATGCTCAACATCATTAATCATTAGAGAAATGCAAATCAAAACTACAATGAGATATCATCTCACACCAGTCAGAATGGCCATCATCCAAAAATCTAGAAACAATAAATGCTGGAGAGGGTGTGGAGAAAAGGGAACACTCTTGCACTGCTGGTGGGAATGTGAATTGGTTCAGCCACTATGGAGAACAGTATGGAGGTTCCTTAAAAAACTACAAATAGAACTACCATATGACCCAGCAATCTCACTCCTTGGCATATACCCTGAGAGAACCATAATTCAAAAAGAGTCATGTACCAAAATGTTCATTGCAGCTCTATTTACAATAGCCTGGAGATGGAAACAACCTAAGTGCCCATCGTCGGATGAATGGATAAAGAAGATGTGGCACATATATACAATGGAATATTACTCAGCCATAAAAAGAAACGAAATGGAGCTATTTGTAATGAGGTGGATAGACCTAGAGTCTGTCATACAGAGTGAAGTAAGACAGAAAGAGAAGGACAAATACCGTATGCTAACACAGATATATGGAATTTAAGAAAAAAAATATTATGAAGAACCTAGGGGTAAAACAGGAATAAAGACACAGACCTACTGGAGAACGGACTTGAGGATATGGGGAGGGGGAAGGGTGAGCTGTGATAGGGTGAGAGAGAGACATAGACATATATATACTAACAAACGTAAGGTAGGTAGCCAGTGGGAAGCAGCCACGTGGCACAGGGATACCGGCTCGGTGCTTTGTGACCACCTGGAGGGGTGGGATAGCGAGGGTGGGAGGGAGGGAGACAAAGAGGGAAGAAATATGGGAACATATGTATAAGTATAACTGATTCACTTTGTTATAAAGCAGAAACTAATACAGCATTGTAAAGCAATTATACCCCAATAAAGATGTTAAATAAATAAATAAATAAAAAATAAGACAGTAAAATAATCTAAACATACTTTTTCAAAGTTCCTATGAGGTTAGTATTTCAATAAAATATTCACATACAACTCCAAGAATTTTAAGTATTTCACATGACACCAAAGTACAGAAACTATTATAAAGCACATTTGTTATTTGGCTACAAACTATAAATTGTCTTCAGAAACCTGAAAATTTCTGGTTTTTCCTACTATCATAGTGCTCCTATTCATCTCTCTACTATCCTGTAACTCACTCAGGCATGTAGGATTAGACTTCTAGTGAGTTGGAACCACATTTTACTGTATTTTGTCAGATGGCTCTTTGCTAAGCATCTACATGGAAATGTATGCAGAGTCTTTAGTTAGCAAACAGATAAGATTAAAAATTGATCAGTTACAGTCACTTTTTTTTTTTTTACAAATACCAGGCTTTATTATGTTTTACTCCTTGTTATTTAAATCTTAAGTCAGAAAATTTTTGTGTGAAGCAGAACATTCTGTGAGTTTGCTATTTAGACTTTCGTAGAGGAATCATCGAAGTGAAAAATTTGACCATCTTGTTACTGTCACCTGATTTCGTATTAGCCGCTAACCTACATTGCCTTAAATTAAACATGTGGCACTGCCATACATTTCTTATCACATTTTTCTCAAAAGTTCAGCTTTCTCTAAACATTAAGTTGCATTTGTTGAAAGTAAGGTCCTAAAAGAACCATGAATTTGAGAGCTTTGGCCAACGTGAAAACTATGGCAGGATGGCATTTGCTCCTTGACGACCTGATGCCAGGCTCATGAACCCACTTCCAGAGCTCCGTCATTGCTCAGCAGCTACTGACAAGGCCCAAACTCAAAATACTTGGAGAGTACACCAGAAAGATATTACATGATTCTGACTGGAATTAGTTAATAATATTTTTAACTGTACAACTATATTAATAAGAATGTAAAATTGAAGATATTATATGAATATCTTTGGTGCATTTAAAGGCAAAAGTATTGGAAATATCAATTAGTGAAGAAGATGAAGAGCTTGAGCTTTTGGTTATATAATGTATGTTGCATTTTTGTTTTAATATTTACTTATTTATTTGGCTGCACAGGGTCTTAGTTGCGGCACGCAGGATTTTCTTTGCCACGTGCAGGATCTTTGTTGCGGCATGAGGGATCTTTTTTCAGTTGCGGCATGCGGGCTCTTAGTTCCGACTTGCATGCAGGATCTAGTTCCCTGACCAGGGATCAAACCCTGGCCCCCCCGCATTGGGAGTGCGGAGTCTTAGCCACTGGACCAGCAGGGAAGTCCCGTATGTTGGTTGCATTTTTAAAACGGTCTTAAGCCATTTCTGCTGGTATAGGGAGATAAGAATTTTCAAGAAAAATTGAGAAAGTTTTAAATATTACTAAATAGCATTTTTAGGTTGTTTAGATATTCACCAAGCATTTATTAAGCACCTGTAACTTGCAAGGTGCTGTGTTATGTGCCCAATGGCAAGTCTTACAGTCACTGACTCTGCTCTTGGACTTGAAGTATACCAGGGAAATAAATTTTAGTTACTGATATTACAAAAGAATAAACAGTATTGTAGAAGTAAATAACAGGGAGGCACAACAAACTTCTTGTTATCCTTTGCTAATTAAATCATCTATAAAACATTTTATTCTTATGCAAGTTTTTACACATATCCTAGGAAGAAAGGCACATGCATCAGTGGGAAGACTGGCACACTAGGATGGTCAGGCAAAACATCTAAATCAAATTTAGTAATCAATATGCTGCAAGTTGTGGCAGACAGCACGTTAAGAGATTTAGGGTAATCAGAAGGCAAAATCAGTCAGGAGAAGAAAGACCACACATTCATTTTGTTAATGTCAATTATGGAGTAGGAGGACATACTCAGTGAAAATGTCCATGTGAAATTTGGGGTGGGGTGGGTGCAGAGTAAGGCTCAGAAGAAGGTTGGAAATAAGGATATAAATCTGAAAACCACCATGAACAAATAGGTGGTGAAGCCACTGGTGATTACAAAGGAAGAATACAAAGAAAAGGGAAAGCTGAGGATAGCTCTTTATATAAACACTTAAAAAGGAAAAGGAGTTATACTCTAACATAATATTTTCAGATAAAAATCTGAAATACCTGATGCGCTCCTACTAAATACCTGAATATGTATTATCGTAATTTTAGGATACTACTCCCCTATTCAGTTAATAATCAAAGTTTAAAAGTAGTTAAATACCAGTTTAAAAAATAATACTTTCCATTTCATATAAATGCTATTACAAAGTCTAAAAATAAATTCTAACATATCATTGCCTAGTAAATACATATGAATCAATTTTATAGCATAGACATGCACACAAATAAACATATACTCTGTATTTAGAGAAATAGCATGATAGCACTGGAAAATTTGCAAGACTTGATCCAACTGGCTCTACAGCCCATTCCTTTTTCTATTTCAAACTACCAATGGACAGCTTAGTTTGAGAAATAAATATCAAAAGTGAAAGAGAAGCTGCATAAAAAGAAAAAAAAAGATAACTGCTTTGATAATTGCCTACAGTTCTACTAATAACAAACGTAATCTAGCTTTGCGATAAATTATGCAATGCATAGACAGTAGGGTGAACACTGTTCACTGGTGAGCCCTTTGTGTGATCCTTAGATGTATCTAGACTGAGCACATGGAAGTGATTCAGCTATGACTCTACCACAAAGCAATCAAGCTCATATCATTTCAGAACTTAAATGTTTTCTGCTACATTTTGACGAATACTGCTTTAAATATTTTATCAGAATTCTGATTTTTAGATTGAACAAGAATTTTATCCAATCACATTCACAAGGCTTTACATTTCCCACTTGCCCAAAAACCCAGGGACCCCAAGTCCCCAGTGATTACTAAGTATCAGTCTCATCAATCGTTTTTAAATGATCAGGAACACATAAAAACTTGCATGGTGGAGGAAACTCAACTCCTAGGAAACTATTGAGGAAGAAAGTGTTTCATCATCTTCACATAGTCAACCTACTATATTCTCATGCTTTTTCTCATAAAGAAATCAGCAAGTACAATGATACACAACAGGCAAAATGTATAAATCTGTCCACTTTTGTTCCTCCCACAATACTTTTTAATCCAATTTATCTGTCCTTTCTTAATCTTGTGTTTAAAAATATTACATTTTCATCATTATTTAGATGTTATATGATAAATATTTCATTTATTCTTTAGGAATTCCTCTAAGCAAGTCAGACTGATGATTGCTTCAAAATATTGTTTTGCTTCATTGCACTAAATGCTCTTCATTGCATTTGTAGTGTACAAGCTTCATGACTAGGTAAAAGTTATGTTAATATTCACTCATATAAATTGTTCCAAAAGAAAAATTTTTGGAGAATAGACGAAACCAGATATAAATCCATTTAGACACGTGTATAGGCATTTGATTAAATCTAGGACTAACAGTTTTTGGCTACCAGTCAACACAAACTACTCCTGTCTAAAGAGTAAAGTTGCCAACTTATCCTGTAAGAGACAACTAACTAATATGCTAGAAATACCTTTTAATTTCCATTTATACGAGAGATGTATTGTCTGCATTTATAAAGTCAGGACAGGGCTTTCACCGCGCGCCCCCCCACGCCGGAATATTTTAAGACAAAATTTTCTTTTAAAAACTGGCATTAGGGCTTCCCTGGTGGCGCAGTGGTTGAGAGTCCGCCTGCCGATGCAGGGGACACGGGTTCGTGCCCCGGTCCGGGAAGATCCCACATACTGCGGAGCAACTAGGCCCATGAGCCATGGCTGCTGAGCCTGCGCGTCCGGAGCCTGTGCTCCACAATGGGAGAGGCCACAACAGTGAGAGGCCCACGTACCGAAAAAAAACCCAAAAACTGGCATTAGGAAAAAAAAAAATTGGCATAAACAAATTGACTATTATTCCATGTAAAGAAAACATTTTAATATTCCTCTCCTCGATTATTATTATAATCTTAAATATTATTATGACATAATGATACTAGTATTTATGGGACTTTTTTTCCTTCCTTAGGTATTCAGATTCAAATAAAGCCAGCATATTTAAACAAAACCACTGTTTGGGGTTTTTTTTCTGGTAATATACCCACTTGAAGCTCCTCAACCATAGATAGTTATTTTTAATCATGTTTTACTTTAGTAAAACCTAAAAGTGACCAGGGACACTGAATGTTTCTACTTAATTTAGAACTTGACAATTATTTCAAACCAAGATGTAGCCTGAAGCACATTTTAATGAATGCACAAAGTTATGGGAGTGAAGGGGCATTATTCTGATTCTGAATGGTTCACTTTTATAACTTTAAATGGAATAGCAAATAGTGTTGCTTTAATAAGCTTATGTGAACTTTTTGAATATCATTGAGCACTTGGATGGGGTGAAAGAATAAGTGAAAGGTTTTAAAGACAATAATCTTTCAGAATATAGTTTTAACAAATATCAGACTATAAAAAGGCAAAGAAATATATTTAATAATAATAGTTGAAGAACACATAACTTTTCTAGGAGCTTATTTTAATTACATTTAAAGTTTCCTTGACAGTCCTCGAGAAAAAAATGTAAGTGGTAGTTGTTTGTGGAAGAATTACAGTCTCCTGACTTTCTAGGCTCACAGTCACTGCTTGAGGGCTTTATCTATTAATAGAGTCACTTCAGTTACTCTCATTATGTCTTCCCAAGCTTTGATTCTGCCAGCAAATATTGATCTGCAAATGGATTGCCCAAGGACAATGGCACCATTAATTGCTAAGTGATCTGAAAAACAATTAGAGGCCTCCAGGCTCTAGTACAAATGGATAGTCAGAGCTGTCAGCCTAATCAGATACGGTTGTACTCGCCTGTGGACCAGTTGGACTCCTCAGAAATGTCCTCCACATCTGTCACTTTCCCACTTCTCACAATAAGCACATGTCAAGCCTTATAGTTGGAAAAGCTTGTTTTCTAAGAAGTCTTTGTACATATATGTGAGCAAGAATCATATTACTTTGACATAGTGCTTCAGAGGGAGCTCAGTTAGAAGCCAAGCTCAGAGAAAAACATAAAAAATATACGAGTATAAGAAAAGTTTACTATTCATGTGAGTTGAGAGGAATAATAACAGTGGTAAAATCTAAAAATTATTCAAAAACCATGCATGGATATTATTAGCATCCATAATTTCTCATCTAAGTCACCACACCACCATTTCATAACCCTGCACATGCATCATCTCTCTATCATATGCAAAAACACACTAATAATATTCAACTCAAAATTAAAAACAAAAAATTTATGTAAGAATTTCAGTAACTATAAAGAATTGTGACACCCACCTTTGGAATTAATATACACAAATATCATTGTATTGACTTTTTAAAAGATAATCATTTTAACCATTCCCCTCATTTTCTGTACCATCAATAAAATATTTAATAATATAAACAGCGAAATTATCTCAAATATGTACATAGTTTAAAATTTATATATAATTCTGATTTCAAACTAGGTACTTTTGGAATCCTCTCCTTGGACTTGACTAGTTCACTTGTTTAGAAAACTATTAGAAAATCATGTTACCACTTTTTTCAATATCTTCTATTGTCATTGACCTTAGTGCTTACTGTGTTTATCTTGCAAGCTAAACTATAAAAGCACAATTTGTTTTATTAATAATAATAATAAATTATCCACACAAAGGATAACCAAATACAGATGCATGTTTATTTATTTAACAAATATTTATTGCACACTTAGCTATGGTCAAGTCCTGTGCCAGCCTGGAGACATCAGTTGTAAACAAGAAAATACAACTGCAGTCACAGATCTGATTCAACTAGGTGAACAACATATATGATTAAATGTCTGCAAGTAGTTTGACTATATTTTGTTTCTGTCTCCTCCAACCTGCTCTTTTGAAACAAAAGACATTATATATAAGAAAGGCATGGGCTTGTAATTTGGGAAACCTGGATTTAGGAAATTTGGACTCTCATTCCTAATAATAATTAGTGGTTTAAATTTAGGAGAGCCACTTAAAAACTTTGTGTCTATGTTTCTTTATATGTTTGTCATGTGTTTATCTTCATGGTCCTGAATTTGCATAATTCATAGATATAGGGCCACTGGTACTGTGGATAATTTTTCATTCTTTTTCCTATGGCTTATTAGGAAATAGCTGGATTTCAATTCAAGTTCTTTCAACCTAACTAAACTTATAGATAAAATAACAACCACTAAGATATCTTTATTATACAGGTATGGTTATAGGTAGTATTGATTTTAGCCCAACTTTTATAGGAATAAAACTAATAGCTAGTAATCTGGAATTTGTTTTATATTCAGGTATTGTCCTATGTGCTTTACATGCTTCTACACTTCCTATAATCCTTACAACAGTGCTAGTACTAAGGAGCTCTTACTTAGAAGAGTGAAAATTCACCTAAAGAATTCAGAACACACTTTCAGTTCATCTAATTTCTTTCCATTAGTGTAAAGTCTTCTCCGTCACACAAGTTCACTACTAATTAAGTTACAATCTTTGTCTTTGTCCTTTTTTCTTTTATTAACTTTATTAGAATTATCAACACATTAAAAACTGAGAAAGAATAATATTGTCCCCACATGTATAAGTAGCCATCACCATTTTCTCTCTCGCAACTAAATTATTTTAAAGCAAATCCCAGACACTGTAGCATTCCACTGTATTCCATTGTAGCATTCCATTGGAATACATTCCAATGTATTCCCAAAATACATTATCACACATAAGGAAAATAAAAATAATTCCTTAATATCATTTAATACATGTCTAACAAGTTTCAAATTTCCATAATTGTTTTTAATAATTAGCTTGTTCAAATCAGGATTCAAAAAAGATATACATTTTTCTTCTTTCAATAGCCTTCTTATAATACCTAACATATTTGCTAGGTCTTCAATCTTTCCACTCTACTACTTATTTTGTTAATAACCCCAATTTTTCCCATTTCCTCATTTCACACTTCTGACAACCCATTTGTTCTAATACAAGAATGGCCAATTCTCTTATGATAATTTGACTATATTGCTGTGCAGCTGGAATCCAATATATTTAGGCTGGGAATATGGCCTCTCACTACTAGAGTGAATAACCATGTGTTGTTTGATATGATTCTTAACTATCACTTAAAGACTGTAAATCTCTTATGCACTGTGGTCAATAATTTATTTCCCTAGATCAATCCCAACAATCTATCAAACTAAGCTTACTCACTGAGGCTCTAGTATTTTTCTTTCAAAAAAAAATATTTGTAGTAAATGCTTTAAATGCTCAAGGATAAAGAAGCAAATATTCATTTTAATTGATCCAGTCAGTTCAGAGATAACTACAATTGTCATTTTGCTATACTTTATTTTCTTGCTTATATACTTGCAAAAGAAGTAGAGAGAAGGGTATAGAGAAAAAGATACTGAAAAATTATAGGATTTATGAGGGCAAGCTCTAGATTCAGACAGAACTAATTCAAACCCCATTTCTGATAGTTATTAGCTTCTGGATCTACAAATCTTAATCTTTCTGAGCATCTTCACCCCAAAAAGTGAAAATAATAATACTGTTTCTATTATTGGGCAGTATAAATATTCAATAAATGTTGTGTGGCAATTAAGAATGCTAGTCCATTCATTATGCTGCATTGATTTGAATCTAGGCTTAAATTAATCATTTACTAACTGGACAACTTATTTATGCCTTCGAAGTGTGAGCTTCCTCAGTTGTAAATGGAATTGATAATAAGATAAAATGGATATGGTACCGAGAATTTGAGAAAGCCTATGACATTTAAAAAAAATATTTAAAAAAAGAACTTTTGCTTAAGGGCATTTTTTAATTTGAAATCTATTACACTCCTGTCACCAAATTTAAAATATTTTAATAGCCATGGCTTTAACTATATGTTCAACAATGGAAAAATATTCAATATATATGGAACCTAACAATACAAAGAGCTCCTCTTGCTAACTCTGTTCACTTCGCTTATAATTAATTATTTTTGGCCAAACTAGTGACCCATTTGATCTTCTAAAAGTTGATGACAATTATTTACTATTTAAGGATGCCCCTGCTACCATACGAAATAAATATATATCACTGAGATCTTAACTTGCTGATATAAAAATAATTCTCTTCATCTTTGCAGCTGTCTAGATGCAAATAAAATATTTGAGATTTTGCACAATTTATACTCACTTTCAGACTTATATGTGCCATTTTTTTGTCCCTCCGGAAGAGGGATAACCAAAAAAACTTACAATAAACAAATGCTGCTTTTGGTTTTTATTAAAATATAAGCAGTCAAAATACTCCCTTTGGGTCAGAAATAATTCTTTTATAATCCACAAGAATGGTCTTTCTGTCTTATCTAACTGCCTTGATTATTAGAAAAAAGTTGTGTCATGTATTTGAAACAAAGAAAGACATTTATTTTTAGGTTTTAATCTACATAACTGCTTCTATACTAATTGCTTTTGTGTAATATACAAGTGGAGCAACATAAAATATTTCTATAAATAACTTATTATTTCAAATAATTTTAGATGTGATCTGAAAGAATAAAAATAGTTTACTTATAAAAGAGAACCCTTCAAGAAAGGACTTTAAATACACTCAAAATTTTTTAAAATGCAACTTCAGAAAGCAGTTCAGTATTCCAGGAAAGAGAATTCAGGGAGTCCCTTGGGAGGAGCCCAGATATGACACCTCTAGTTTCCACCTGGATGATTCCATTAACACATTTGAAACACAAGAGCCTCCTAAGAGACTCAGTGCAGCGTTTGGTCTTGCTGACTTACTTTCTATCTGACAGTCACACTTTGAGATCCAGGCCTGGAATTGTGTCCAAGCTACAATATAATATTAGTTATATTAACTGTGATATAATAAAGAATTGACTTTACAGTAATTAAAATGTGTAATATAATTAAATAAATGTAATAATCCAAAATATTTAGAAAAGAAATTAAAATTATAAAGCCTAATGGCTTGAAATTAAAGCAAGCACTGTCCCAGGCAAGCATCTATATACGTATGACTGAGCTGCGCAAGGAGCTCATGTAGAAGGGAGACAATTGTCAGGCAGTGGAGAGGAAGTGAAGAGAAAAGCTGCTTCGTGGAATTAGCCAGGTCAGTGAGAAACTTGCAGAGCTATTATAAGGGAAAGCAGATGGTACACACTGGCTACCCTAACAACAGCAATACAACATCTAAAAGTCAAACTCCTACTACCCTGTTTTTTCTTTCTTGATGCAGTCCAAATTGTCCAGGGATTTTTTGCCATCACTCACATTTCCCTATCCACAATAAAAAGACTAGAAAGTTTTCATTAGAAAATAAATATTCTTACAGTTAGAAAATTAGTGTTTATTTTCAAATGCATGTACAACTTTTAATGGTATGTGAAATTTAGGGTTTCCTAGTTCACTTCACTTAATATAGATTGCTATATGTTCTCAAAGTTTTCAGTCTGGGACTAAGCCAGTAGGATGGCTTGTTTTGAGTATTTTCCTTGTGTGAATGAAAAATCAAAACTTTTTAGAACCTTCTCTAAAAGTAACATAGTCATTGTCTTTGGCCCTGACACACACAGCAAAATGATGCCATTGCAGAATAATGGTCTACTCTTTAAAATGTCTCTATCATGTTTTCACTCAAAGACTCTACCTTTCTGAAACTTCTCTGATCGTAAAATAAATTTCTCTGAAGTATAGAAAAATAGAGTAAAATACCTGCAGCACTGGTGTATGCTTAAAGAGTTTACATTTGTGCATAATATAAATTTTCTACTTGTTTTTATTATGTTTCTGTTCATCCAACACCACATATGACTCAAATTGCAGATCTACTCTGAAGAGCAGTGGAAAATTGACAGGAAGGTAGGCAATTCTATGTTGTCATTGTAGATGGTAAAAGCAATAAGTGAAATTAGAGTGTTTAAAGAGTCTAGTGATATCAGGAAAGAGATAATAATAATTTAGACTAGACAATATAAACTCAAGAATGCATGCCATAACCTCTAAATTAACCACTGAAAGAACAGTAAGAAATGTACAACTAATGAACTAATTTTGTGTGGAGATGGAAGAATACTAAATAATAAAATACTTGCATTTGGTTAATTCAAAGAAAACAAGAAAAGACAGAAAAAGATTAACATAACATATAGGACAAATGGGAAAACAGTTACTTAAAATTTTAAACAAAAATAGATTAACAATTATATTAACAAAAAATGGACTAAATATTCCAATTACAAAGAAAAAACATGACATTATTAAAGAAATAACTATGAGCTATATATGAGGCATAACTTAAATATAAAACTATTGAAAGTGAAATGAAAAAGATCATAACTAAAAATAAATTTTATAGCTATACAAATATCAGACAAAGTAGACTTTAAGGCAATATGTATTATTAGAGATATAGAAGGGCATTTCAAAATATTTATAAAGTGGTGAGTATACTCAGAAGATAAAAATTCTAAGTCTTTATTGATCTAAAGACTTAGTTTCAAAATATATTCAATAACAGTTAAAAGAACTAAAAGGAGAAATTGATTTGCTTCTCAATGATATTGAGAAATAGCATGTTTTTCTCTCTAACTGATCAAATAAGCTGATAAAAAGAATAACAATGAACAAATCTGACCTAATTAATGGATATAGAATACCATACGCCACAATGAGAGAATACATTTTTTTCAAATAAACATTTATCAAAACCAACTATATGTTGATCCATAAGCCAAGTCTAAATAAAGTTCTAAAGATTGAAAGCATTCAGACCATATTAGAATCACAATACAAGAAATTCCCCTATTTCTAAAAACTGGTCAAAGAAGAAATCACAAGAAAATTACAAAGTATTTTTAACTAATTGATATTAAAAATACAATGTGTCAAAGCTTGAGGGACACAGTTAAACCTGGGCTTGGAGGAAAATTTATAATCTTGAATGTATATACTATGCACACAGAAATAAAATCAATGATCTATGTATCCATCTCCAGAAGTTAGAAAATGAATAGAAATTAAACTAAAAAAAAGAAGGAAGGAAATAAGTCAAAACAGAGAATAATTTTTAAAAGGTAAATGCACAGTAGATAAAAGTAAAAATTTAAGTTGGTAAATATCTATACATACAACTATTTACCAATTAATTTGAAAATTTACATGAACTGGAAAATTTTCTAGAGAAACAATTTACCAAAAAAAGAAATAAAGAAAATCCAAGTATTTCTGTAACTGTTACAGCTCTGCTTAAGTCATCTTTCTGTAAAGAAATTTCTAGCCCCAAATTTCCTTACCAGAAAATTCTCCCACATATTTAAGTAACATCCTACCTTTCTTCCATGAAATAGAAAAAGGAGTAATTCCCAACTCATTTTATGGAGCCCACACAACCTTCATATAAAAACTTGATGACGATATATTAAGAAAGGGAATCTATACACCAATAGCTTTCATGAATAAGAATGAAAAAATTTCTAAACAAAAATATTGTCAAATCAAAGCAAGCCAAATAAATTAAAAATTTATACTTACATTGAGAGGTTTCTGTGACTGAGATATTGATGACCACTAGAGAAATAAGAATATTTGTCTAAAATGATGATCAATCCCAATTCAAAGTATGTTTCAAGTGTAATTTGATGCTTTACATTTATAAATTAGTAATAGAACTCTCAAAATTTAAAAAGTAATCTGAGCAAATACTGTTAACCATAACAGTGGTTATGGCCATAACCATATAACCATAACGTTTTGGCCATAATCTGGTATAAGTTTTGAAGACTATAAGGACAATTTTTTTTCCTAATTTAAAATAGTCTTGTTAAATAAAGCTGAGCAGCAATAAGCTAAATAAAATTAATCAGTTTCGTTTTGTAAAAACTAGAGTACATTTTGGAGCTTGATATGCTAATATAACTTACAACACTCCAAGAAGAAAATATACTGGAGCTTCCCAAATTTATTTGACCCTAGAACCACCACCTCCCTTTTTCTGTCACGGAGCAGTACCCTCTGAGTAATTCAGCTTCAAGTAAAATTGATGACCCAAAGAACCTTTTGAGGCTAGTGTGCCAAGTATTATACAAAAGTACACTATACAAATGAGGAAACTAAATCCCAGAAAAGTAAAATTTGTCTAAGGTCACTGGGTAGGCAAGAAGGAGAAAATCCACAGATTGCACTTCCAATGTCTCATGCAGTTCATATTTAAGTCTAAGATGCTATTTTCTTCACTTAGACTATGCCAATTCTGTCATATCCTTACAAAAAAAATTTAGTCATATTTCAGCAATTTCTTGGAAATTATATTTTAAAAATTTACCCCTCTTATCACACATGCAGAAAGTGAAAGGTAAGAGATGGCTGGCAAACTCCTATCCCTGTACTTAACTCCACTTTCTCACCTATAGCACCAGATCACTGGCAATGACACAGAATATACTTAGTTGTCTGATCCCAGTTTTTCTTATCTATCTGAATCTTCCTGGATTCATTTCCTTTTACCCTTTGATTTTATACATCTGCCTTGCCAATTTCCAACCATGGCTCAATCCATCTGTCCATTTTCTTTGTTCCTTTTCCCAGGCTACTAAGAATATACTACAATACAATCAATATTCTTATATAACTTTCTTGCTATTTTTAAAAATACATTTGTACACCAATCCCACTTATTGTCCCAACTTGTTATTCACCTACTAGTAGAGTATTCCAAATCCAAGTTTCTCAAGTCACCCAGCAGAATTCCTTGTCTCATACTATGAGAAAATAGAAACCATGAGGAGCAAATGTTTTCAAACATCTTCTTCACCTCAAGGTATACCAAAAATTTACTTATACTGGTTTCATTTGCTATTTTCTCAAAGAAAACCATGACTTCTTTTCCAATAGTTATTTCAAGTATCATCTTCCTACTCAACTCTTCTTCAAAGAGTCATTTGTATTTGCTACCTCCTGTTTCTCATTCCATTCATTCTTCCACTCATCACAATCTACCTTTCCTCTGATTATTCCACTAAAAATGTTCTTGGAAAAAATATCCTATTGTTTTATAATTGTGAAGTCCAATGACTTCTTAAATGTCCTCATCTTTCTTGACCCTACAGTCTGATTTTCTGAAACTGACCATTCTCTCATTAAAACTTCCTATTCCTTTATCATCTATTTCACCTCTTTTTTCACAGCTTCACTAAATCTTTTATTCCACTTCATCTTTTTTACCAACAAGTTGCCCCCTTTTGCTATGTAAATACTGGTGTCTTCCAGGGTTCTGTTACTATCTATATTCTCTTCCCTCTATCTTTATATGCAGGGTAATCTATGATTCACATGAATTTAATTATCAATTGCATAGTGAGAATCCTCAAGCCTACACCTCTAGTCCTGGCCAGTTTTCTGAATATCACAGACACGTTTCCAAATAGCTGCTTTATCTAAATATCCCACTGTACCTCCAGCTTAGCCTGTTCAAACCTGAATTCCTCATTTTCCCTCTAAAACCTGATTCTCTGCCTGTCTTTTCATATAATAATAAATTATCATTTACTCAGTTGTCAGAGCTAAAAATCAGCCACTCACAAATTATCCTTTCTTAATTTCCAATATTAAATAGAGTTTGAGTCTTATTTTCTTAAATTACTTCTCTAAGGATTTCATCTTCTGTATTTCCATTATCTTAATGAAAAAACTCATCATGACTCTTTGTAGAGTCTGTGATATCCTTTGCCCACTTTCTCTCACAACAAAAATACCATTCACCTTGTTACCAGAGTTCTCTTTCAGTATATATTTTATTATATTCATCTTCCATTTTAAAAAGTCTTAGAAGTTTCCCCACTCTCTACAGTGTATAGTTTAAATCCTCATTATAGAATTTAAGACTATTTGTAATGTAGCCCCAAATACCTGTCTACTCTCACTTCCAATTGCTGCCTTCATTCATTCATGTTCTAGCCATACAAAGTAACTCACAATTATTTTCATGTATCAGTCTTTACCATACCTGCATGCCAATGTGCAAGAAACACCTGTAACGTGGGGTTTTTTTTCACTGTTTTTGCTTCTAAAATTCTACTCTATCTTTATTCCTAGCTTTCGTTCATTAGTCCTGGCTAAAATGCGTGTGCTGTCAAGACCCAATTAAAATGCACTGAACTTATTCAAAGCAAATCCTGCTCAACTCTTCCCTCTTTACTCAACAGAATCACTCTATTTTTCGTCTAAAATTACGCAGTCTTTAGAGAGACTTCTTATGTTACATAAGTTGTGACATAGTGAAAATAAAACTATATATCATCTGGGAAGTCAGAGGTATCTTCTTTGTAATCCATACCTTTTCTTAAAGCTATGAAACCTTAGGTCATTTTCCTCTCTGAAAATTTGTTTCCCCATCTGTCAAAATAGGAATAACAAATATATGTCAGAGACATTGGAAATATTAAAGGAGCATAGTTCCTAGAACATTAATTGATTTAACTTCATTCTTTAATAAAAACAATAACAACAACAATATAAACATATCATCTTTTAGGTACATGCTAATGATTTAGGCACATTATATGTATTGATTCATTTAATTCTCACGATAGTGCTAGATGATTATTACTATAATTTTTGAATTTTATATATGAAAAAACAAATACTTTAAAAGATTAGTTAAGCTGACTAATGTCACAAAAGATTAGTTAAGCTGACTAATGTCACAGATATAGTAAATAGGAGAGTCAGAATTTTAACCCAGGCAGTCTAGTTCCATATTTCCATCTGGCTAATAAGGTCAGTCTTGAATCATCATTCTGTGTTTGTGCTGTTTTTCAAAGCCTTCTCCTTTTCTGTTTTGCAATCAGCTCCAATTCTGGCCCCTACCTGCCCAGATTCTCCCAGATGTTTATACCTGTCTTTGACCTCTGATTTTGGCATTTAGACTCAGTCACTCCGTTATCTGAACATCAGCTTTGCCCCAAAAGATCCTGTGGTTTTTGATCCTTAGGCATTTTCAGTAAACCCCAACCATCTCGCCACCACCAATACCACTAATTCCTCACAAGACCAGTGGCCCACTTCATTTCTAACAATTCCACCTGTGATCACATGACCAGTATTTCTCTAGGTCAGTGCCTCTCAAGTGAGAAAACATTAAGATAGTTCTTCATAAAAACAAAACAAACAACTCAATAGCAAAAAATCAAACAAAACAAAAAATTCAATTGAAAAATATGTGGAGGATCTAAATAGACACTTTGCCAAAGAAGACATACAGATGACCAACAGGTACTTGAAAAGATGTCCAACATCACTAATCATTAGGAAAATGCAAATCAAAACTACAATGAGATATCACCTCACACCTGTTAGAACAGCTATTATCAAAAAGACATGAAATAACAAGAGAGGATGTGGAGAAAGGAGAACTTTTCTGCACTGTTGGTGAGAATGTAAACCAGTGCTCCCATTTTGGAAAACAGTTTGGAGGTTCCTCAAAAATTAAAAACAGAACTACCATAGGATCCAGCAATTCTACTTCTGGGTATGTATCCAAAGACAGAAACACTAACTTGAAAAGATATCTGCACCCCTATGTTCATTGTTATTTACATTAGCCAAGATATGTAAACAATTTAAGGTTCATCAACAGATGAATGGATAAACAAAATGTGAGAGATATATGTGTATATATGTATCATATATGTGTGTGTATATATATATATATATATATATATATGTTAAAATGTGATACACACACATAAACACACAATGGAATATTATTCAGCCATAAAAAAGAATGAAATTTTGCTATTGAGAACAACATGGATGAATCTTGAGGGCATTATGCTAAGTGAAGTAAGTCAGAGAAAGACAAATATCATATGATCTCATTTTTATGTGGAAATTTAAAACAAACAAACAAGGAAACCGAGCTCATAGATACAGAGAACAGATCAGTGGATGTGAGAGGCAGGTGAAATGAGTGAAGGGAGTCAAAAGGTACAAACTTCCACTCATTAGACAAGTCACAGGGATGTAATGTACAGTGTAATGTACTATATTGTGTATTTGAAAGCTGATAAAGAATAAATATTAAAAGTTCTCATCACAAAAAAAAAATTCTACAACTATGTATGGTGGTGGATGTTAAATAGACTTACGGTGGTGATCATTTTGCAACATATACAAATGTGGAATCATTGTTATACACCTGAAACTAATATAATGTTTGTCAACTGTACCTCAGTGAAAACTCACTGAACGCTGGCAGAAGACCTCAGACCTCCCAAAAGTTTCCTGGTGTGCGAGGAGAGGGGAATAAGAGCGCTGCTTAAAGGAGTTCCAGAGACGGGCACGAGCCGCGGCTAACAGCACGGACCCCAGACACAGGCATGAGATGCTAAGGCTGCTGCTGCCGTCACCAAGAAGCCTGTGTGCGAGCACAGGTCACACTCACAGCTCCCTTCCGGGGAGGCTGTGTAGCCCGCCACTGCCAGGGTCCCGTGATCCAGGAACAACTTCCCCAGGAGAATGCACAGCGCGCCACAGGCTGGTGCAACGTCACGCTGGCCTCTGCCGCCGCAGGCTCGCCCCACACTCCGAACCCCTCCTTCACCACGGCCTGAGTGAGCCAGAGCCCCCGAATCAGTGGCTCCTTTAACCCTGTCCTGTCTGAGCGAAGAACAGACGTCCTCTGGCGACCTAAACGCAGAGGCAGGGCCTATTCCAAAGCCGAACCGCAGGAGCTGTGCAAACAAAGAAGAGAAAGGGAAATCTCTCCCAGCAGCCTCAGAAGCAGCGGATTAAATCTCCACAATCAACTTGATGTACCCTGCATCTGTGGAATACCTGAATAGACAACAAATCATCCCAAATTGAGGAGGTGGACTTTGAGAGCAAGATTTATGATTTTTTCCCCTTTTCCTCTTTTTGTGTGTGTGTATGTGTATGCTTCTGTGTGGGATTCTGTCTGTATAGCTTTGCTTTCACCATTTGTCCTAGGGTTCTATCCGTCTGTTTTAGGGTTTTTTATTTTGTTTTGTTTTTTAATTTTTTTCTTAATAATTATTTTTTTATTTTAATAATTTTATTTCATTTTACCTTACTTTATTTTATTTTCTTTTATCCTCTTTCTTTCTTTCTTCCTTTCTTTCTTTCTACTTTTTCTCCCTTTTATTCTGAGCCGTGTGGATGAAAGGCTATCGGTGCTACAGCCAGGAGTCACTGCTGTGCCTCTGAGGTGGGAGAGCCAACTTCAGTTCACTGCTCGACAAGAGACCTCCCAGCTCCACATAATATCAAACGGCAAAAATCTCCCAGAGATCTCCATCTCAACACCAGCACCCAGCTTCACTCAATGACCAGCAAGCTACATTGCTGGGCACCCTATGCCAAACAACTAGCAAGACAGGAACACAACCCGACCCATTAGCAGAGAGGCTGCCTAAAATCATAATAAGTCCACAGACACCCCAAAACACACCACCAGACGTGAACATGCCCACCAGAAAGACAAGATCCGCCTCATCCACCAGAACACAGGCACTTGTCCCCTCCACCAGGAAGCCTACACAACCCACTGAACCAACTTTAGCCACTGGGGGCAGAAACCAAAAACAACGGGAACTATGAACCTGCAGCCTAGAAAAAGGAGACCCCAAACACAGTAAGATAAGCAAAGTGAGAAGACAGAAAAACACACAGCAGATGAAGGAGCAAGATAAAAACCCACCAGACCTAACAAATGAAGAGGAAATAGGCAGTCTACCTGAAAAAGAATTCAGAATAATGATAGTAAAGATGATCCAAAATCTTGGAAATAGAATAGTCAATATGCAAGAAACGTTGAACAAGGATCTAGAAGAACTAAGAATGAAACAAACAATGATGAACAACACAATAAATGAAATTAAAAATACTCTAGATGGGATCAATAGCAATTATTGATGGGATCAATAACTGAGGCAGAAGAACGGATAAGGAACCTGGAAGATAAAATAATGGAAATAACTACTGCAGAGCAGAATAAAGAAAAAAGAATGAAAAGAACTGAGGACAGGCTCAGAGACCTCTGGGACAACATTAAATGCACCAACATTCGAATTATAGGGGTTCCAGAAGAAGAAGAGAAAAAGAAAGGGACTGAGAATATAATGAAGAGATTATAGTTGAAAACTTCCCTAATATGGGAAAGGAAATAGTTAATCAAGTCCAGGAAGCACAGAGAGTCCCATACAGGATAAATCCAAGGAGAAACACACCAGGACACATATAAATCAAATGGTCAAAAACTAAACACAAAGAAAACATATTAAAAGCAGCAAGGGAAAACAACAAACAACACACAAGGGAATCCCCATAAAATTAACAGCTGCTCTTTCAGCAGAAACTCTGTAAGCCAGAAGGGACAGGCAGGACATATTTAAAGTGATGAAAGGGAAAAACCTACAACCAAGATTACTCTACCCAGCAAGGATGTCATTCAGATTTGATGGAGAAATTAAAATCTTTAGAGACAAGCAAAAGCTGAGAGTTCAGCACCAACAAACCAGCTTTACAACAAATGCTAAAGGATCTTCTCTAGGCTCAAGAAACACAAGAGAAGGAAAAGACCTATAATAACAAGCCCAATACAATTAAGAAAATGGGAATAGGAACATACATATCGATAATTACCTTAAATGTAAATGGATTAAATGCTCCCACCAAAAGACACAGAGTGGCTGAATGGATACAAAAACAAGACCCATATATATGCTGTCTACAAGAGACCCACTTCAGACCTAGAGACACATACAAACTGAAAGTGAGGGGATGGAAAAAGATATTCCATGCAAATGGAAACCAAAAGAAAGCTGGAGTAGAAATTCTCATATCAGACAAAATGGACTTTAAAATAAAGACTATTAGAAGAGACAAAGAGGGACACTACATAATGATCAAGGGATCCATCCAAGAAGAAGATATAACAATTGTACATATTTATGCACCCAGCATAGGAGCATCTCACTACATAAGGCAAATACTAACAGCCATAAAAGGGGAAATTGAAAGTAACACATTCGTAGTAGGGGACTTTAACACACCACGTTCACCAATGGACAGATCATCCAAAATGAAAATAAAGAAAGAAACACAAGCTTTAAATGATACATTAAACAAGATGGACTTAATTGATATTTATAGGACATTCCATCCAAAAACAACAGAATACACATTTTTCTCAAGTTGCTCATGGAACATTCTCCAGGATAGATCATATCTTGGGTCACAAATCAAGCCTTGGTACATTTAAGAAAATTGAAACTGTATCAAGTATCTTTTCTGACCACAACGCTATGAGACTAGATATCAATTACAGGAAAAGGTCTGTAAAAAATACAAACACACGGAGCTAAACAATACATTACTTAATAACGAAGTGATCACTGAAGAAATCAAAGAGGAAATCAAAAAATACCTAGAAACAAATGACAATGGAGACACGACGACCCAAAACCTATGGGATGCATCAAAAGCAGTTCTAAGAGGGAAGTTTATAGCAATACAATCCTACCTTAAGAAACAAGAAACATCTCGAATAAACAACCTAACCTTGCACCTAAAGCCATTATAGAAAGAAGAACAAAAAAAAACCTAAGTTAGCAGAAGGAAAGAAATCATAAAGATCAGATCAGAAATAAATGAAAAAGAAAAGAGGAAACAATAGCAAAGATCAATAAAACTAAACACTGCTTCTTGAGAAGATAAACAAAATTGATAAACCATTAGCCAGACTCATCAAGAAAAAAAGAGAGAAGACTCAAATCAATAGAATTGGAAATGTAAAAGGAGAAGTAACAACTGACACTGCAGAAATACAAAAGATCATGAGAGATTACTACAAGCAACTCTATGCTTGTTGTGCAATAAAATGGACAACCTGGAAGAAATGGACCAATTCTTAGAAATGCACAACCTGCCAAGACTGAATCAGGAAGAAATAGAAAATATGAACAGAGCAATCACAAGCACTGAAATTGAAACTGTGATTAAAAATCTTCCAACAAACAAAAGCCCAGGACCAGATAGCTTCACAGGCGAATTCTATCAAACATTCAGAGAGGAGCTAACACCTATCCTTCTCAAACTGTTCCAAAATACAGCAGAGGGAGGAACACTCCCAAACTCATTCTACAAGGCCACCATCATCCTGATACGAAAACGAGATAAGCATATCACAAAGAAAGAAAACTACAGGCCAATATCACTGATGAACATAGATGCAAAAATCCTCAACAAAATACTAGCAAACAGAATCCAGCAGCACATGAAAAGGATCATACACCATGATCAAGTGGGGTTTATTCCAGGAATGGAAGGATTCTTCAATATACGCAAATCAATCAATGTGATACACCATATTAACAAATTGAAGGAGACAAACCATATGATCATCTCAATAGATGCAGAGAAAGCTTCCAACAAAATTCAACACCATTTATGATAAAAACCCTCTAGAAAGTAGGCATAGAGGGAACTTTCCTCAACATAATAAAGGCCATATATGACAAACCCACAGCCAACATCATCCTCAATGGTGAAAAACTGAAAGCTTTTCCACTAAGATCAGGAACAAGACAAGGTTGCCCACTCTCACCACTCTTATTCAACATAGTTTTGGAAGTTTTAGCCACAGCAATCAGAGAAGAAAAGGAAATAAAAGGAATCCAAATCGGAAAAGAAGAAGTAAAGTTGTCACTGTTTGCAGATGACATGATACTATACATAGAGAATCCTAAAGATGCTACCAGAAAACTACTAGAGCTAATCAATGAATTTGGTAAAGTAGCAGGATACAAAATTAATGCACAGAAATCTCTGGCATTCCTATACACTAACGATGAAAAATCTGAAAGCGAAATCAAGTAAACACTCCCATTTACCACTGAAACAAAAAGAATAAAATATCTAGGAATAAACCTACCTAAGGAGACAAAAGACCTGTATGCAGAAAATTATAAGACACTGATGAAAGAAATTAAAGATGATACAAATAGATGGAGAGATATACCATGTTCTTGGATTGGAAGAATCAACATTGTGGAAATGACTCTACTACCCAAAGCAATCTATAGATTCAATGCAATCCCTATCAAACTACCACTGGCATTTTTCACAGAACTAGAACAAAAAATTTCACAATTTGTATGGAAACACAAAATAACCCAAATAGCCAAAGCAATCTTGAGAACGAAAAACGGAGCTGGAGGTATCAGGCTCCCTGACTTCAGACTATACTACAAAGCTACAGTAATCAAGACAGTATGGTACTGGCACAAAAACAGAAAGATAGATGATAGAAAGCCCAGAGATAAACCCACGCATATATAGTCACCTTATCTTTGATAAAGGACACAGGAATGTACAGTGGAGAAAGGACAGCCTCTTCAATAAGTGGTGCTGGGCAAACTGGACAGGTACATGTAAAAGTATGAGATTAGATAACTCTCTAACACCATACACAAAAATAAGCTCAAAATGGATTAAAGACCTAAATGTAAGGCCAGAAACTATCAAACTCTTAGAGGAAAACATAGGCAGAACACTCTATGACATACATCACAGCAAGATCCTTTTTGACCCACCTGCTAGAGAAATGGAAATAAAAACAAATATAAACAAATGGTACCTAATGAAACTTAAAAGCTTTTGCACAGCAAAGGAAACCATAAACAAGACCAAAAGACAACCGTCAGAATGGGAGAAAATATTTGCAAATGAAGCAACTGACCAAGGATTAATCTGCAAAATTTACAAGCAGCTCATGCAGCTCAGTAACAAAAACACAAACAACCCAATCCAAAAATGGGCAGAAGACCTAAATAGACATTTCTCCAAAGAAGATATACAGACTGCCAACAAACACATGAAAGAATGCTCAACATCATTAATCATTAGAGAAATGCAAATCAAAACTACAATGAGATATCATCTCACACCAGTCAGAATGGCCATCATCAAAAAATCTAGAAACAATAAATGCTGGAGAGGGTGTGGAGAAAAGGGAACACTCTTGCACTGCTGGTGGGAATGTGAATTGGTTCAGCCACTATGGAGAACAGTATGGAGGTTCCTTAAAAAACTACAAATAGAACTACCATATGACCCAGCAATCTCACTCCTTGGCATATACCCTGAGAGAACCATAATTCAAAAAGAGTCATGTACCAAAATGTTCATTGCAGCTCTATTTACAATAGCCAGGAGACGGAAACAACCTAAGTGTCCATCATTGGATGAATGGATAAAGAAGATGTGGCACATATATACAATGGAATATTACTCAGCCATAAAAAGAAACGAAATGGAGCTATTTGTAATGAGGTGGATGGACCTAGAGTCTGTCATACTGAGTGAAGTAAGTCAGAAAGAGAAAGACAAATACTGTATGCTAACACATATATATGGAATTTAAGAAAAAAAGAATTCATCAAGAACCTAGGGATAAGACAGGAATAAAGACACAGACCTACTAGAGAATGGACTTGAGGATATGGGGAGGGGGAATGGTGAGCTGTGACAAAGCGAGAGAGAGGCATGGACATATATACACTACCAAATGTAAAATAGATAGCTAGTGGGAAGCAGCCGCATAGCATAGGAAGATAGCTCAGTGCTTTGTGACCACCTAGAGCGGTGGAATAGGGAGGGTGGGATGGAGGGAGATGCAAGAGGGAAGAGATATGGGAACATATGTATATGTATAACTGATTCACTTTGTTATAAAGCAGAAACTAACACACCATTGTAAAGCAATTATAATCCAATGAAGATGTAAAAAAAAAAAAGAAATACAAATAGATGAAGAGTAAATGATGGAGTGGACGTACAATATTTCATTTTAATTTATTTGCTCTGAATAAGTTTTTAGCAGAGATCATTAATCCAGTAATTCAAATAGTAAAATTGAAGGGGTTATACATTAAGGTATTTATTAATCTTTAAGCACAAATAAAAAGCAATTGCTTCCTTGGAGTTGTGTAGAGGAGGAAATACTGAGATCTACAAAAGGAATCTAAGAGTTAGAAAAGACAACATGCCTAGCTAGCTTTTCTTTAGTACCTACAACCTGAGCTGAAATGTTCTAAACATTACATACTTGATGGCAAACCAAACAAAGATCATCTGTTGATTTTTTTATTGTGATATTGGGGTCGTGCGTATTGCTTGAGATTCTGCTTCAATGTCTAGGAACAAAAGAAAAGACATCTTGTGGCTCACTGACCTAAAACTGAGTGTAAGAATTAAATATTCACAAAGGTCAAGGATATATCTAAAGGTATAGCACCACAGACATCAGGATTTGGCACTTTATGGGTATTGACTGTATAGAGAAGAAAATTACTTTTACTAATCTATGTCATAGAAGAAAATATTTCTGTAATAAGATGTTGGTATTAATTACAGCAAATTTCTACAAAAGAGCCATAGGTTTTAGAGAAGTCAACCAGAATTTAATATGGTCTTTAGCTGGAAATATATAGGGACCAAGTAGTAAACCCATATTAGAAATCGATTTTGAAATATATGGGTTCACAGTCGTAAACTCTCACAGTAGCATATTTTTCATCTTCTATTGTTAACACTGCAACAGTAAGACTGTCAGCCTATAGGGAAAATTAATAGCTAGACCTATGCTACAGAGAAGAAAAATGCTTATAACTGGGCCAAAATATTCACATAAACTACCTTCGTCTATATTTAATGTGTCATTTTTTAGCATAAGATATCTTCATCTTTATATACAGCTTCTACTTTGGGGAGCAGAATGTTCATGATCTGTTTCACTTGGAATGCTTTCAAAACGCCTTTTTAAAAAATGAGTTTTCAACACATTTCCTATAACAAGGAAGAGAGTCTTCCCTCTAGTAATAAAGTATCTCCTCAAAGGGTCCACTAAAGTCCAACAGTCAAAGTAGACTTTAAAATCAGTAAACATTTAAAATAAGGAAAATTATCCCCTGCAGGAGGTAAAGAAGGTCTATTGGGACTTTCTTCTATTCTCAGTCCATTAGTGGAGGAAGCAGATTCTTTAATCAAATGAGATAAATATTGTCTTAGAGCTCAAGAAGCAAGGCCTTGTGGGAAATAGACAGATAATTGGAACTGCAGAGTATGAGTTGAAGGTTGGAAGATGGGGATGCAGGGCAATAGCATAAGCCTTAGGTGACTGAGATCATCACCAAAGCAAGATCTGGAGAACAGATGTCCGCCATAGCTGCTGAATTGAGTCCTTTAAATCCAAAGAGGTTTTTTTTTTTTTTTTGGCTGGTCATAGAGAATTGTGATCAGAAGTCAGAAAAGCATGTTCCTGATGGCCTGGAAGAAAGAAAACATCCATTGTGTGAACTGCGGACAGACTAGGAGCTGAGAGTCAACCCCAGCTGACAGCCAGCAAGGAAATGGAGACTCAGTCCCACAACCAAGAGGAACTGATTTCTGCCAACAGCAAGAATGAGCTTGGAAATAAATATGTCTCCAGAGCCTACAGATAAGAACTCAGCCAGGTCAGCACCTTGATTTTAGCTGTCTGAGAACCTATGCAGATAACCCAACCACTTCATTTTCTGATTTTTTACTTAGAAAACTGTGAGCTAATAAATTAAATGGGTATTACACTAAGCTACTACATTTGTGGTAATTTATTACACAGCAATAGAAACTGGTAGAATTAGGAAAGTGGTGATGATGATATTAAGAAACAAATATAAAGAATAGAAAACCCACTCAGGCTGGCATTGTACCTCAAGAGTAAAGGCAATGTCTTATTAGGTCTTACATCCTCTGCAAACATGGTATTTCAATCTGGCAATTTGGGAGCAGGTTCCATAAACAACATAGAACACAGAAGCAAAATGTAACTTAGTTCCTGAAGTTGGACTTTTTCCATGGTGTTATCCAAGACACTTAGTGAGACAGGAGGGAAGAGGGTAGGGCATTAAAAGAATGACACAGCCATTGAGGATATGACAAAAAAAACTGGTTAGAGCCAATTAGGCCCAAGATGGCAGAAGATTCAACTTAAGCTTCATTATATGCTCATTGTAATACATTAGCTAAATGACACACCTACAGGCACCATGACAGTTCCAAGGCTGACTACAAAAGGCCAAAAGGTGGGAAGTGGCCCAATTCCTGGAAATCTCCGCCCCTTCTCCAAAATAGTTGGAATAATCCTCCCACTCGTTAGCGTATGAAGTTACCCAGCCCATAAAAACTAACGACCCCATATTTCGGGCCGTTCTCACCTTCTTAGAAAGATTTCATTCTACCTATGGAGTGTGTTGTCTCTCTAAATAAACCTGCTTTCACAGTACTATGCCTCACTCTTGAATTCTTTCCTGCACGAAGCCAAGAACCCTCACTTGGCAGCTGTTCCAGGGACTCACCGGAGACCTGGGACATGACCATCTTCTCTTGCCCCATTTTCCTGCAACATTAGAAAAAAAAAATCTAAAAACAGTGGCTTTCGCATAGCACAGGGAGATCAGCTCGGTACTTTATGACCACTTGGAGGGGTGGGGTAGGGAGGGTGGGAGGGAGGTAGACGCAAGCAGGAAGAGATATGGGAACATATGTATATATATAACTGATTCATTTTGTTGTGAAGCTGAAACTAACACACCATTGTAAAGCAATTATACTCCAATAAAGATGTTAAAAAAATAAAAATAAAAAAAAATAAAAACAGTGGCTTGTTTGTTGTTTTTCCCTGCAACTGAAGAGAAATATTCTATAGAACTGTTCTCACACTTTGCTACACATTAGAATCACCTGGGGGGCTTTGACTACTTAACATGTTGAGGTATTTCCCCAAAAATGATATAAGAAAGCGTAGGTGATTATCAAATGAAAGAGAGTTAACACTTAACTGATTCTTGGATGATGGATAAAGAATAGCCCTCACTTGCCTCCAACTCTGAGGAAATCTGTGATAGATATCGTCTTCTGCAAGAAGCATGGCAACACAATGGTTAGATAGAAACACTTTTTTTTTTTTTTTTTTTTTTTTGCGATATGTGGGCCTCTCACTGTCGTGGCCTTTCCCGTTGCCGGACGCGCAAGCTCAGCGCCCATGGCTCACGGGCCCAGCCGCTCCGCGGCATGTGGGATCCTCCCGGACCGGGGCACGAACCCGTATCCCCTGCATTGGCAGGCGGACTCTCAACCACTGCGCCACCAGGGAGGCCCGATAGAAACACTTTTAAAGAGAGATTTGTACCAATAAAATTTGTTAGAAGTGTCCACATTTCCGAATTTAATCAACTCATCCAACAGATACTTACAGACACCTTCTAGGAACAATGTACAGTGTTAATTGTTGAGGGTATTAATATATTGAAACAGACAATCCCTCAAAGAGATTGTAGCCTGTAGGAGAAAATTTTAAAAATGTATTCTGACC
>NW_006791822.1:4053435-4128865 GCF_000442215.2 Lipotes vexillifer | reverse complement strand
AGGAATAAAGCTCTGAGTATTTTTATTTATTTAAGTCACTTTCACATATTGCAAAATCATTGTGCTTACTCCTGAATAGAATTCAATGAAAATCTATTTTGGCTTTTCATTAGTGTTTACTTTTTGTTATTAATAATTTAAAGAAGTTCTTTGTGACATTGCAGTTTCATCCTTAAGCATGTGTCACAAATACAGAGCATTACAGTGAGAAACAGCTATAAAGTTTTGTTTCCATGCAGTTCACATTTTAGGTGTCTGAGATTTTAATCTTTGGCCATCCCAATTATCAACTCTGAATCTTAGGAAATTGCTTGCCTTAAATACGTGTTATTTGATATAGTCCATCTTTCTTTCCAGCTCCAAGGCCTAATGTACCTTAAAGAGAACTAACATACTTTTTTAAGACTAATGAAGGAACAATAGGGAGTTTGACTTTCTAAAACAACCCAGTAAGTGATATAACAAGATGATTAGGTTTGACATAAATACACTACCATGTGTAAAATAGAGAGCTAGTGGGAACCTGCTGTATAGCACAGAGAGCTCAGCTCGGTGCTCTGTGATGACCTAGATGGGTGGCATGTCGGGGGAGGGAGGGTGGAGGGAGGTTTAAGAGGGAGGGCATATATGTATACATACAGCTGATTCACTTCGTTGTACAGCAGAAACTAACACAACATTGTAAAGCAATTATACTCCAATTAAAAAAAAAAGAAAAGATTAGTACCAAGTACCCTAACTTTCCTCTAACTGTGCAACATGCATTTGATTGCACTGTAGTCCTACCCCTTCTCTTCTCTGTCCCCTGGTTGCCCATGCAGATCACAAGGCAGAAACTCTGAAACTGTTAATAAATTCTCCCAGCATTGCTAATTTGCAATGAACAGGATGAGCCATGGTGAGCAAAATGGGGGATCTATTTTTAGCATTTATTATACCAAATAAGTAATTTTTACCCCACAGAAGGGACCAGTGAAAAGGGACAAAGTTAAATTTGCCCCTATGTACTGGAAAAAAAACAGATAATTCAGCCAGGAGAGAGTGCAGCTTGTGGCATGAAAACACAGGTGGGGAGGATGCACAAGTGAAAAAAGAAATTAAAAGAACAAGCAGAAACAAGAGAAACATTTATAAAGGGGAGAAGTTAAAAGATCAGGTGGTCTTCAGTTTGCAGAGCTCCCGAGGGTAAAAGACTTACGCAGAGGGTAATATAAATACTGGGTATGTAAAAATTTAATTCGAAAATAAATGGTTAAAGAAAGACTAAGGATTTCCTTTGATTTTCAAAAATGACTGAAGTAAGAAACAGGCATCCTAATTTGTAAGACATAAATGACAGAGTCAGAAAAAAAATGAGTAAATACAGATCATACCAGATTAGAGATGAATCCATTAGTCAATCTAATTAAGAATTAAAACAAGTTCTTTTTAAATATAAACTAGAAGCTGATATCAGAATACCACTAAACTTCTTTTTACTTATTAAATATATTTGTACCAAAATTTGCTATAAAATATCTTTAATATTTCAGAATATGTATTTTGTTATTTTCAGCATGCTCTTCTAAAAGTCCCATCTTATTAAAGTTTCACATTTAAAAACTCTCCATGTTATTTTATTTATTTTAAAGAATATGTATATATTTATCTCCCCTCCAAAAAAATGAATGTTGATTACAGAATTATATGTAAGTTGAAAGGAGAAAATATACAAAATAAAGTTAGATATAGGTAATTATTTCACTTACAGTAGTGGTGCTCAGTGAAAATAAATGAACAGCATTTATCCTCTTAGACTATGACCTTACCAGGGCTTAGTTTTCATTGAATGTCATTGCATTTTATATTTGAACACCAAACACTGCAATGACTAGCAGAGAAATTGTGTTTAAACTGCTTGAAAATTAGCATTTTATTACATTCACTTGATAATAGCATGGCCTTCCTCTACTACAGGACAAAGGCTTGTGTCTGATTCATCACTTTATTCCTCAAGCTTGTCATATATTTAGTGAATAAGTAAATGGGCATAATAAAATTCTTTAAGGGAAATGGAACAATTGATGCCATGAAGACAACAAGCATATGAAATGCATGGAATCACAAATTTCAAAGTCAGATTTTGCTGGTTTCAAATCATATTATCAAATCATTATTATGAAAGTTTCTGTGAACTGCAAAAAAAAATCCAGATTTTTAAAATTTAAAAATTGAGGCAAATTCCATTTAATTTGATGAAATTCAATATTTAAAAAATAGAAATTAACTAACCTTACCAAAAAGTACCTAGACTTTGTAAAACAAAGGATGTTGCTCACCATCCTGTTCTACAAAGATCAAGTCATTAGCCACTGAGGTCACTGGCCTACAGTGCACCCTAAAAGGAATTCAGGATAAAAAACAGGATGAAGAATTTTGTGTTTTGGATATATGGGCCCTTAGATAGTTAAAATGCATATCTAAGGAAGAATTTCAATGACCCCAGAATCTTGCATCTTCCCATATATAGATAAGCACTAAAATCATTAACTTGTGAGATATGTATTTCTTAGCCAATAAAGTTCATATATATCTATATAGATATATACAAAGTTTTCATATATATAATTTCATATACCTAGAGATAGATCTATTTATCTATCTATCTACCTCTCCTACCACTTTGGAACAGCTCCTCAGAGTTATCTGAGAGGCTGTCTCCCAGGCTACAGTCCTCAGTAAGGTCCTGAAGTAAAACTGAAACTCACAGCTCTCACGTTGTGCATGTTTTATTTCAGTCGACAACTTTAATTCATAAAGAACAGATTTCCATGATGGAGAAAGGTATACAGTTGTCCCTCAGTAACCTCAGGGGATCGGTTCCAGGGCCCCCTGCCCCCACCCCTAGATAGCAAATCTGTAGATGCTCAAGTCCTGAAACTTAGCAGGATCCTGTGGGGCCCTCCTGGGTACAAAAGCCTTTCAGTGTTCCCAGTTTCTTTTTTTTTTAATTAATTTTACTGAAGTATAGATGATTTACAATGTTTTGTTAATTTCTACTGTACAGCAAAGTGAGTCAGTTTTATATACATATATATATATATATATATATATATACATTCTTTTTTATATTCTTTTCCATTATGGTTTATCCCAGGAGATTGGATATAGTTCCCTGTGCTATACAGTAGGACCTTGCTGTTTATTCATTCTACATATAATAGTTTGCATCTGCCAATCCCTAACTCCCAATCCATCCCTCCCCCACCATCTCCTCTCCCTTGGCAATCACAGGTCTGTTCTCTATGCCTGTGAGTCTATTTCATAGATAAGTTCATTTGTGTCACATTTTAGATTACACATATAAGTGTAATTTGTCTTTCTCTTTCTGACTTACTTCACTTAGTATGATAATCTCTAGGTCCATCCATGTTGCTGCAAAAGGCATTATTTCATTCTTTTTATGGCTGAGTAGTATTCCATTGTATATATGTACTGCATCTTCTTCATCCATTCCTCTGTTGATGGACATTAAAGTTATTTCCATGTCTTGGCTATTGTAAATAGTGCTGCTATGAACACAGGGGTGCAGGTATCTGTTTGGATTATAGTTTTGTCTAGATATATGCCCAGGAGTGGGGTTGCAGGATCATGTGGCAACTCTAGTTTTTTGAGGAATCTCCATACTGTTTTCCATAGTGGCTGCACCAATTTGCATTCCCACCAACAGTGTAGGAGGGTTCCCTTTGCACCACATTTGTTATTTGTAAACTTTTTAATGGTGGCCATTCTGACCATTGTGAAGTGGTATCTCATTGTAGTTTTGGTTTGCATTTCTCTAATAATTAGTGATGTTAAACACCTTTTCATGTGCCTGTTGGCCATCTGTATGTCTTCTTTGAAGAAGTGTCTATTTAGGTCTTCTGCCTATTTCTTGATTAGGTTGTTTTTTTTGTTGTTGTTATTGAGTTGTATGAGTGTTTGTATGTTTTGGAAATTAGACCCTTGTTGATGGCTTCATTTGCAAATATTTTCTCCCAGTCTACAGGTTTTTCATATTGTTTATGGTTTCCTTTGTTGTACAAAAGTTTGTAAGTTTGATTAAGTCCCATTTGTTTATTTTTGCTTTTATTACTATTGCCTTGGGAAACTGACCTAAGAAAACATTGGTACGATTTATGTCAGAGAATGTTTTTCCTATGTTCTCTTCTAGGAGTCTTATATTTTTAAGGCTTTAAGCCATTTTTCATTTATTTTTGTGTATGGTGTGAGGGAGTATTCTAACTTCATTGATTTACACACTGTCCAACTTTCCCAACACCACTTGCTGAAGAGATTGTCTTTTCCCCATTGTATATTCTTGCCTCCTTTGTCAAAGATTAATTGACCATAGGTGCATGGGTTTATTTCTGGGCTCTCTATTCTGTTCCATTGATCCGTATGTCTGTTTTTGTACAAATACCATGCTGTTTTGATTACTGTAGCTTTGTAGTATTGTCTGAAGTCTGGGAAGGTTATGCCTCCTGCTTTGTTCTTTTTCTTCAGGATTCCTTCGGAAATTCTTGGTCTTTTATGGCTCCAAATAAATTTTAGGATTATTTGTTCTAGTTCTGTGAAAAATGTCATGGGTAATTTGATAGGGATTGCATTAAATCTGTAAATTGCTTTGGGTAGTATGGCCATTTTAACACTATTAACTCTTCCAATCCAAGAACATGTGTGTTCCCTGTTTCTTATTTGCATGAGAAAGGCTTCAGCCTCCTAGGCCTTCCCTGAGTACCAAAGGGCAGATTCAAAAAGTTGCTAATCAGGGAAGTGAGGGAATGCAGAAAAAAAAGAAGAGCAATCAAGAAACAATAGTACAGAGATAAAGCACAGTCCTGGTTCCTCCTCAAGGAATATACATGTATCTTTGGGTTCTTCTACAGGAACTAAGGCCCCCACCCAGGTGGAGGATGGTAACTTCATGCTGAGACCCCAGACTGGTTAGAACCAGAAGGTTAATGATTCAGATTCCTAGAACACCACCTTTTACCTCACCACCAACCAAAATGGAAGAAAGTCACACACTCTGCAATCCCCACCCCAAATTTTGCCTATAAAACTTCTTCCCCCCAAACCACTGGGGTGTTTGGGCTTTTTTTGAGCAGAAGCCACCTGTTCTCCTTTCTCAGCCCTGCAGTAAACCTTTCTCTGCTCCAGACTCCGATGTTTCAGTTTGTTTGGTCTCACTGTGCGTTGGGCACACGAACTTGTGTTCAGCAACAGTCCCTTATATAAAATGGCATAGTATTTGCATATAACCTGTGTAAATCCTCTCATATACTTTAAATCACCTCTAGATTACTTATAACACCTAACACAATATAATGCTGTGTAAATAGCAGTAAGTACAATGTAATGCTACATATATAGTTTTAAGTGCAATGTAAATGCCATGTAAATAGTTGCTAGCATGTGGAAAATTTTGAAATTTTCTGGAATTTATTTATTTATTTATTTATTTATTTTATTATTATTATTTTTTTGCATTACGCGGGCCTCTCACTGTTGTGGCCTCTCCCGTTGTGGAGCACAGGCTCCGGACGTGCAGGCTCAGTGGCCATGGCTCACGGGCCCAGCCGCTCCGCGGCATGTGGGATCTTCCCGGACCGGGGCACGAACCCGCATCCCCTGCATCGGCAGGCGGACTCTCAACCACTGCGCCACCGGGGAAGCCCCTGGAATTTATTTTTAAATATTTTCTATCCACAGCCAGTTAAATCCACAGATGTGGAACCTGTGGATATGGAGGGCCAACTGAAGTTTAAAAATATTAATAGAGCCTTTTTCTTCTGGCCAAGATGGAACTAGATTTACCCTTGCTGGGGGGCAAGAAATTTTCCTCTACCCTTCTAGGTTCTTCTGGATGATCTAGAATTAAAATTGACAGGAGACAGAGTAAAAGGAGAAAAATCACACAAAATTTAATAACATCTATACATGGGAGAGACCCAGGAATACTGGGTAGCTCACCAAAATGGCCAAAGCCCTCACCTTAAATACCAACCTCAGCTAAAGACAGAAGAGGATATTGAGGGTGGGGAGAGTCAATTATGGGAAGTAAACAGGAAAAGCACAGTAAACAAGGGTAAGATTGTGATGCAGGTTTAAGTCATGGCCTTCTCCAGTGATTAGAGTTTCTAGAGATTTGTTCATCCTCTCCTTTGAGGTACAGCAGCGGAAACACCCTTACAAAGGGAGATTTCTCTTACAAATATAAATGTTTCACAACTCCTACCTATTTTTCAGAGTTTTTCCCAAGTCTGCTATATCTTAGAATAATTACTACGCCAGAGAGACATATTTTAGGGAGGCAAATACTGATCCCCTACACCCTTCTACCTAAAACAAATAAAAAACAAGCAAAAATACCTGAAAAAACAACTTTCAAGGAAATGGACTAAGGCAATAAGAACAATGATCCCTGAGAGAAAGAAAACAACAGAGGCGAGCACCAAGATTGCCTAAATTTACTGCCTGAAGAAAATTTCCACGTTGAGTACAAGGAGGGGGAAACCAAAAATGGAAAAGACAGAAGTTTAGGGGAGTCAAAGCAGCTACAGTTCATAAGACAGAGTGTCAGAGAGCAGAGAACAGCACAGAGAGGGAACACCAGAGGTCTGCAGAGGGCTGTTCTCAAGTCTTGGCTGAGTGTTGCTCAGCACATACACTTAAAGAAATCACCTTATGCTGGGAAAAGAACCACTGGAAAGGATAAGAGGGAACAAAGAACATTACTTGGAGATTGCACAAAGCTAAAAATATTTCCTATTCTCACCAGCCAGAGTAGAACTTAACTGATGGACTTAGGGAAGAGTACTTAGAAGAGTTTTATCTCGGTAGGGGGAAAATTAGACTAAATATTATTCTGGGCTGCCTAACAAAGCTTAGAGTAAGACCTTAAAGGATAAAAGTTTTTATTCCAGAAATACAAGCTTGGTTTAAAACTTTAAAAGCAATCAAATGTAAGTTATTAAGTTAACACACTAAAGAAGGAAAACAATACGATCTTGTCAACAGATGCAGAAAAAGCATTTGACAAAATCCAATACCTACTTCTTATAAGAACTCTAAACAAAGAATTATATTGATAAACAATATAATAATAAAAAAAATACAGCTAATATACTTAATGGTGAAAGACTGAATGCTTTCCCCCTAAGATTTGGAACAAGGCAACACCTCCAGTATCACCACTTTGATTCAGCTGTTCTAGGGCCCTAATTAGTGCACTAAAGCAAGAAAATGAAATAAAAGTCAGACAGATTAGAAAGCAAAATAAAACTTTTACTCTCTGATAACATGATTGCCTATATAAAACAGCTATGGAATCTACAAAATGCTACAAGAAATAATAAGTTAATTTAGAAAGTTATGGAATACAAGATCAATATAAAAATCTATTGTATATCTATATAATAGCAAAAAATAATCAGAAATTTAAATTTTTAAATTTTCATTTACAAAGAATCAAAACTGATAAAAGACTGAGATAATTCTGACAAAAGTTATGTAAGATACGTGCACTGAAAACTACAAAACTTTGCTGACAGAAATTAAAGAATTCAGGAATAAATTGAAAAATATACCGTGTCCAAATTGATCAGAAGACTCAATTTTGTTAAGCTGTTACTCTCCTCAAAACTGAACTATAGATTCAAAGCAGTCCCAATCATAATCTCTGCAGGCTTTTTTTGTAGAAATGACAAGCTGATTCTGAAATTCATATGGAAATGCAAAGGACCAAGAACAGCCAAAACAACTTTGAAAAAGAACAAAAAATTTGGAAGATTCACACTACCTTACTTCAAGACCCATTTTAAAGCTACAGTAATGAATACGATAGTGCTAAGATAAACAGACTAATTGAACAGAAATGAGATTCCAGAAATATATTCAAACATACATTAACAATTGATTTTTGGCAGAGGCCATTCAATGGAGAAAGAATACTGTTTTCAACAAAAAGTACTGGAAAAAAACCCATTACCATATGCAAAAACATAAAATGAAATTTAACCCATACTACACACCATGTACAAAAATGAACTCAAAGTGGGTCAGGGACCTATATGTACAGCCTAAAACTATAAACTTCTAGGAGAAAAGCAAAAGTATAACTTATTTTAAAAACTAATACACTTCATAAAAATGCAGGACTGTTTTTCTTTGAAAGATACTGTTAAAAGAATGAAAGCACAAGTCACAGACCTGAGAAAATATTTGCAAATCAAATACCTAATAAAGGACTTGTATTGACAATATATATAAGGAACCCTCTATGACCACATAATAAGAAAACAAACAACCTAATAAAAACTGAGCAAAATATTTGAAAAGATACTTCCCAAAAAATGATATACAGATAGAAAATAAGCACATGGAAAGATATTTGACATCATTATTCATTAGGTAAATGCAAATTAAAACCACAATGATATACCACTATGCATCTATTAAAATAGCTAAAACTAAAAGGACTGACCATACCAAGTGTTGGCAAGAATGTGGATCAACTGGGATTCTCATACACCATGGATTGGGAAATAAAATGGTGCCGTCACACTGGAAAATAATTTGGCAGTGTCTTAAAAATTCAGGTATACAACTACCACATGACCTAGCCACTCCTCTCCTAGGTCTCTCCTCAAGAGAAATGAAAACATTATGTCAAACTTTATGTATTCTTATATTTAAGATGTGCCTCTTATAACTATTTCTTTAGTATGGTTTGATAACTTTCATCTTTCAATTGAAATATTTATTCCATTTTGTTTTAATATTACTGCTGATATAGTTCTGTTTAAAGTTTCATGTAGTAACAGTCAAAACCTGGAAGCAATCCACAACCCAAATGCCTATGAACAGGGTGAATGGATAAAAAATTTTTACATATACTACTCAGTGATAAAGAGATACTTCCAACAGCATGGATGAATCTGAAAATAATCATGCTGAATGAAAGCAGCCAGACAAAAAAGGATACATGTTGAGTAATTATATTTATATAAATTTCTAGAAAATGTTAATTAAATCTATAGTGACAGAAAGCAGATTGGTGGATGTCTGGGAAGGGCTAGAATAAGAGGGAGGGATTATATGGGGCAGGAGAAAACTTTTGGGAGTGACAGTATGTTTGTTTTCTTTACTGTGGTACACACACAGGTATAAACATATTTCAAAATATTTAAAATTGTACACTTTATATGCAGTTTATTGTATGGCAATTATAACTTAATAAAGTCATCAAAAAAGTTTGAATTCTAAGCATTAGAATTACATTCTATGTTTCAGTACTACAGAAAGTATAATTTTAAGTAGCATATTTCTATATGTTTGAAATGAAAAAATTTCTGAGTTTTTATTCAGACTATACCTCTATATCTTGACTAACTAGAAAGATTTTATGCTAAGAATTAACAATAAATTTAGTAAATAAAGCCCTCTCAATCAAGATTCAACCTAAAGCAAAGTTTTATAAGATACCTTCCAAATTTTAAAAAAAGGGTCTATAATTGCAATTTGAGGCTGAAAATCACTCAAGTTGAAAATTACCATAATTGTAATCATATTGTCCAAGTATATTTTCATCCCAAGGGAGAAGATAATGATCAGCCTGTGAAAGATGTTCATTCCCATCACTTGATCCACACTTGGTCCACTTTCTCTTGCTATCCAGCAAGAGAAATATCATTTCTATCAAGAGCTAAATATCATTCCCATTTACACCTGACACACAAAGCTGTGTCATTTATTTTAAAAACACACAATTGCTTGATAATATCGGTTACATCCTCATCAGGTAGTTCTCATTTGCTCAGAGTAGTACTGAGTGGAAAGTCATAGCATCCTGCCAATTATTACAAATAAAATACTGAAACAGGGGTCAGCTGTCATTACCTATTCCCTCCAAAATGTGAAATGAGTATACTGAATACCTTTTGTTTTACTCTTCTGAATCATCACCTCCATTCTTAGAAACATGCTCTGTAATGTGGGTAGAGGTCAAGAAATTGAATGACTAATGCAGATGATGATAGTGTTCTTACATTTCTAACATCGAGCAGATTACTATGATTTTTAAGGTAGTAGTTAGCACTTAAGCTTTCAGTAACACTTTTCTATGAGTGGTCTCATAAAGGTGTCTTTCTGTAGGTTAACTCCTACATAATACTTTCTAACTCAGTGTGATTTAAAACAAAAAAACTCATGATAAAATTTTTAATCACTTCTTTCAACTTTTAACATAATTGATATGATTTTTCCTTTCACTTGCATTATATGCATTTCTATTTTCAGGAATGGATGTAGATAGATGGTTGAAGAAAAATCAAGGTCCTAAAATTTAGGCTATTTTCATCTAAAAATATTATCAATTGAGTTACAGTGAGTCTGAGGACAAACAGAGTACACTAACATTAAGGTCATTGATCTAAGTCAAACTGTGCTTTGCTCAAAATGTTTAGCACATTTGGAGCATTCTTTACTAACAATAATAGTAATTGAAGTTACCTATGCAGAATTGACTAGACTGAGAAGAGAGTAACATTGAGTTCAGGACCTGAAGACAACATGTGGTTTCATTTTAGAGTACGATATTTTTAGACTATTTGAGAGAAATTCACATGCAATATAAGACCATTTGTGCAGGCTCAGAGAACAAAAAACTTAGGAGGGCTAGTGGAGTTAGGCAACACAATCCACTAAATATCTTCCCTGTGTCTTAGACAGACCTACCATGCAACCCACTGACAAGGTTTGAGAAATGTCTACAAGTCACGAACTATTCAGCGACATTTAACACAAAATCTAGGGACACCTCTAGTTTGTGCAGAGTTTAGAAAGTCAGTGGGAAACAAATTAACCAACATTAACTATGGGGAGGGGGGTGCCCCATGGAAGGCTGAAATAAGAGAAGATGGCAAGTCTCCCTCTGAAGGCTCCTGGGGATGGAGAGAAAGAGGAGACCTGACTGAGCACCGGCCTTGATACCAGTGCAAGCACTGACAAATGTACAGTGTGACACTAGGCTATGCTCAGCATCCTAGGCAAGGGGAGATGCCATGAAGGAACAAACCAAGACAGGAGGCCAGTACTGCAAGGTGTCTAACAGGTATCTGGGCAACATGTAAATGTGCATGGGAATTCTTAAAAATATTTTAAGAGGAGATCCTGAGAAAAGTCTAGAACTGCTGCCAATTAAATAGGTGAGGAGAACTCAGATAAACAAGATTTGAGACGTTGCTGTAAAGTAGACACATTTATTAACAATAAAGGTAAAGCTGGAGGTGTATCAAATTATTTGGCTATGACCAGAAAAAAATGCACATGTTGTAAGTTTTACAGAAGAAAATCTAAACACTTCACATGAATGTTTTAGCTGGGATTTATTGTGTCCATGGGAATTAGACGTTGAGGGAAAAAAATACCCCACAAAACTCTTTTTCTGTTGAAAAGGGCATACTGAAATGAAAGAAGTTGCCCAAGAGTTCCAGGTCCTTTGTAACTGCAACCTAATGTCTCTATTAGATTGTGCTAGGCTATCCACCTGAATAATTGATTGTACTTTTACTTTGAATGAACTTTTCATAGTTTATTTCTTCTGAAAGCTACAATGTGGTGAATCGTATATGTGAAAGAATTTTGAAATCCTAAGGTGTGATAGATACAAAAAGTATCATTAATGACAAATAAAGAGTCTAATAGCAGGACACTATGACTTATGCAGATTTCCTGGCTAGTAAAGTTTTGTTTAGTTTTTGGGGGGGGGCAATAAAAATATCAATAATTTATGAGACTGCAAAATACAGTCAGAAAAATATACCACCATTATTCTGATTCACTACTGCTTGAAATCAAAGCAGTGCAGCTTCTATTTATAAAAAAACAGATAACTGATATAGTTAGTATTTTGTCAAGATTCATCAGTATTAATTTGAAAAGATTATATGCTAAAAACAATCTACATAGGGATTTTTTTAAGAATAAAATGTTTACTAGAAAAACCTCTTATTTTTAAACACAGCATAACTATGGATAAATTAAGCTGAATAAAATGATGATGTACAGTATTTTTCTGAGGTGTTTTAGCAGAAAATGCTCATGTTTCCAGTATTATCCATTTGCTGACTATCTTTAGATAGTCATAAATTTTCAACAACACTTTTTGGTAACTGAATGAAACTATAAAATGGAAATCTGAAATCTTGTCACTGTACAACAAAGCTTTGGTTTTTGATAAACAGCAGATTCGGGTTTCATTCAAAGAAGGGATGGAAGGAGAAAATATTTTGATTGTGTTGGTTTCACTAAGCATAAAAATATTTCATTGAATACCTAGTAGTGTACACATAATCTCTACCATTAAATTTACTTTACACAGAATAAAATGTTATCATTCGCCCAGTCCTAATCACTTGACTAGATATACCTGGTTGACCTTTGGAGTTGTTTTTTTTTTTTTTTTTTTTACACATTTCCACCAGCAGTATATGAGAGTGATGATTTCTCCATAGAGTGTACTGACAAGCTTTTCAATTTTTGTTAACCTGATGAGAAAGAAATTATATCTCAGTCAAGTTTTAATTTGCATACGCGGGCCTCTCACTGTTGTGGCCTCTCCCATTGCGGAGCACAGGCTCCGGACGCGCAGGCTCAGCGGCCATGGCTCACGGGCCCAGCCGCTCCGAGGCATGTGGGATCCTCCCGGACCGTGGCACAAACCCGTGTGCCCTGCATCGTCAGGCGGACGCTCAATCGCTGCGCCACCAGGGAAGCCCTGGAGTTTTTTAAATTTTGGTTTGCTTTTCCCATCCCTACATAGTAGGTACAAATTATGCCCATAAAGGAGAAGAAAATTTAAAACTTACAAACTTCCAAGCACAATTCTAGTCTTTGTGTTTGTCCTGAGAAAATATTAACAGATACGTGATGAGTAATAATAAAAATAGCAAATCACATCTGAGAGCACTGGCTGATACAAATAAGCTGACTGCCAGCCTAATTGATGATAGGACTTTTTCTCAGTGCAAGTTTATCTTTTAATTTTTTTTTTTAAGATAGCAAGCTGTGCTTAGGATCAGCTCTAATAAACCACCTTGTCAGCAGTCAGCTCTGCAAAGGATTAAGGACAAGCTGAAGTGTTCCAAGGGAAGGAAACAGCATGCCACTTCTCAGCAGCATATCCATCTTTGGGGACCTATTCTCCATCAGCAGGTCTAAGATTGATTAGATCTTCAAACTATGTGTAGTCAGTTGTGAGAGGCAGGCTTTACCGAGGCAGAGTAAGGAAGTATATATTGAAATTTAGGAAGGTAAGAAAAATGAAATGCAAAATATTACAGGAACTGTTAAAATTAATATATTCATATCCAGGCCTTATAAGTTTCATCTAATATGCCAATACTTAACATGCCACCAAATGCAAACTCCATAAGATCGGAGATTTTTGTCTACTTTGCTTACTACTGAGATGGAGAGGTGGAGAGGTAGAGGTCTTTTCTCAGAAATGCAGAAATAATCACATGATTTGACCTCAATGACATTGTGAGTACATTAACATATAAATTTCAAGAATAATTCAAAAATGCACATATACACCCCTTCAACAGCCAATTCTAATTATTGTGTATTCTGTATTTGTGAATTTGTCTACCCACTAAAATTTATCTATAACCCCAAAATAAATACTTGCAGCACTTTCATAGACACGTGTAGAACTGTAAAATTTTGGCTTGACTGACCTGCTTGTTCCCAGCTGAGATCAAACAAGGTGACACTTCCATCTTGTTTCAGATCTCTTATATAAACAAATGTCTTTTCCATGGCTTATTTAGAACCACATGTTTTGGGGGGTTGTACCTTTTGTTGAAGAGTTCTCTGTTTAAAATGACCGTAAAGCATAGTGCTGAAGTACTATATAGTGTTCCTAAGTGCAAGAAGGCTGTGATGCGCCTTACAGAGAAAATATATGTGTTGGATAAGCTTCATTCAGGCATGAATTATAGCACTGTAACCATGAGTTCAATGTTAATGAATCAACAATATAGAGCATTCAGAAAAAGGAAGAAAAACTTTGCCCATTTGTATGTAAAATGCTCCAGAAAGTGCTAAAATAACATCTATAGTGTGTGATGAAGCTATGGAAAAGCAGCTAAATTTGTGGATTCATGAGATGATGACTCAATTAAAAAAAAAAAAAAGAACACATAGTGGACAGTACTGTTGTGAGGCTCAAAGCCAAAGAAAATCATAGTCATATTACCCAGGAAAATGGTAAATCCTTCTCTGCTACTGCTGGCTGTCTCACATTTCAAGTGGTGATATGGTAAGGAAAATGTTAAATCTGCAAGCTAAACAGGTTCAGATCAGGAGACTGGCAGAGGAAATTTTAAAACATCTGCTAAGTGATCTACAGAAGAGTAGATTTTCAAAGCTGATGAGACTTACAAGGATTTTGGCAAATTAACCCGTATAACACAAATGGCTTCCAAAGCCTCTGGCTTTAAATCATTCAAAAAATATGGAATTAATTATTTGTAAGAAATGTATATTAAATAAGGTATCTATAAACAGAAGCACACATAAAACAAGGATATATGTTGTTTGGTTGATAAAAATTTTGTGACCAGAGGCTCACAGGAGCCTAACCCTCTGTTTCCCCTAACAACAATAGTTTCATGCTGGCTAATTCAATGTTCATGAAAATTTTATAGAACTTAACTACCATAAATAACTAGAATTGACTCTCTGTGTGTATAGATATATATACATACATATCTACAACTGATACTATATGTATATAGTACACGCTATACTATATATGTAGTGTCTGTGTGTGTGTCTTTATATATATAAAGAGATTACAATGAGGAATCTCAGTAAACAAGAGATTATTATACAAAATTAGCTGAGAAGTCCCAAGATCTGTGGTTGGCAAGCTAGAGGCCCAGGAGAGCCAGTGGCATAAGTTCTAGTCCAAACAAAGGAGAAGACTGATGTCCCAGCTGAGTAGTAAGGCCAGAGAAGTTCCCTCTGACTCATCTTTCTTGTTCTATTCAGTTTTCAACTAATTGGATGAGGAACATCCACATTAGGAAGGGCAATCTGCTTTACTAAATCCACTGATTCAAATGTTAATCTCATCCAAAAACTCTCTCACAGACACACACAAAATAATGTTCGACCACATGTCTGGGGACCCTGTGGCCCAGTCAAATTGACACATAAAATTAACCGTCACAGATGTCCATGCCTAATACCTGGGACCTATGAATATGTTGCCTTACATGGAAAAACAGACTTTGCAGATATGATTAACTTAAGGATCTTGAGATGAGGAAATTACCTTGGATAATACAGGTGGAGTGAATGTAATCACAAGGGTCTTTATAAGAGAGAGGCAAGAGAGTCAGAGTCAGGAAAGATGGGACAGCAGAAGCAGAGGTCAGAGTGATGTAGCCACAAGTCAAGAAATGTGGACAGTGTGTAAAAGCTGGTAAGGACAAGGAATGGATTCTTCCCTAGAATCTCTAGAAGGGTCACTGCTCTGCTGACACCTTTATTTTAGCTGCATAAGACCCATTTTGGACTTCTGACTTCCAGAACTGTAAAATAATAAATGTGTGCTGTGTTAAGCCACTAAATTTGTGGTAATTTGTTATAGCAGCCATAGGAAACTAATACAAGTTGCATTTGACACAAACTCAAAGGCAGACAGGGAAGCTGGAAGGCTTTATAGTGAACAAAAAGGCTTTAGTTATATTTTGAGTAAAGGCTGTTGGCATGGGAAAGATGGAGGTAGGATGACTCAAAATGGGGCCTCTTATGTGATTGTTAGGGAATGTATTTGGCCCTCTGGCTGATCCTGATTTGGAAACAGGGAAGCTGGCAGTCACTGGCGAAGTCCCGATTGCTCTGGGCTGATTATTGCAGAGGTTGTGTTTTGGCTCCTGGACTAGTTGCTGTAGAAATTGTTAGTCAAGGCTCCATTATACTTTTGATTATGAAAAGGTTTCCTCTGTAACCTCAAGAAATAGACCCTCTGGTATGCACTGTATATTACAATGTCACTGTTTCTGATGAGAAGTAAGCACCTATTGCTTTTCCATTGAAGGTAACATCTTTTTTTTTTTTTTTTTTTTTTGCGGTACGCGGGCCTCTCACTGTTGTGGCCTCTCCCGTTGTGGAGCACAGGCTCCGGATGCGCAGGCTCAGCGGCCATGGCTCACGGGCCCAGCCGCTCCGCGGCACGTGGGATCTTCCCGGACCGGGGCACGAACCCGTGTCCCCTGCATAGACAGGCGGGCTCTCAACCTCTGCGCCACCAGGGAAGCCCAAAGGTAACATCTTTTTTACCTGGCTGCCTCTCATATTTTTTCTTCGTTTTCTTTTTATCCTTCATCTTCACATGTCTGACATGATGTCTCTAAATGTGGTTAAATTTGTATTTACCTTGCTTCAGGTTCACTAAGTTTTTTGGATATGTGGGTTAATATCTTTCAAAAATTTGGGGAAGTTTTCAGTTTTTATGTGATCAAATTACCTGGTTCTCTCCCACCTCTCCTCTGGAACTTCTATTACCCACATGTTAGATCCTCTGATGTTGTCCTACGGCCTCTAATGCTCTGATTTTCCTTCCTATTTATTTGCCTTCAAGTTTTATGAATGGATCCACTAGAAAAAAGAAAATCCAAATGGACAACTAACATATGAAAAAGTGTTCAACCTCATAAACAGCAGAGAAATGTAAATTGAAAGCAAAATTAGATACCATTATATACCACCAGAACGGCTAAAATTTAAAAGGACACAAAATATCAACTGTTAGTTTTGATATATAACAACCAAACTACCTTGATCCTGTATAATGCCAAGACTTCTCCTTGAGAACTGGATCCCAGTCTCTTATACGTTTCCAGCAATTGTCACTACTGCATGGTAAGTTTTTTTCTGTCTCTACTGGATCATACTAATTATAAAGCAAACCCAAACCAAAATTCTTCTCTTAATCCTAAATCCCTCTCTGGTAACTACCTCACTTCTGTGCTTGCATTTACACTCCCTTGATGATATCATTTGGTATCATGGCTTTAAATATATCTGTATCTTGATGACTCACAAACATACTTCTAATTCTGATCTATCTTCTAAACTCCAAATTCATACATCTATCTCCATTCTGCTTGGATGTCTTATAGACATCTGAAACTTAAACTCCTGATATCCACACAATCCTGAAAAAAACACTTTTGGTAGTAAATGGCAACTTCATCTATCCAACTGCTTAGTCCAGACACCTTGGAATGGTCCCTGACTCCTCTCTCATACCTCAGAGCTATCTTTCCAAAAAGAAAAAAAAAAAAAAAATGACAGTTTTACCTTAAAAATACATCCACTTCTTATCACCTCTAGTCTTTCTATCCCATGGCAAGTGATAACCGTTCACTCTGTTTTACACCTTACATTCCTATAATCTGTTCACAACACAGCATGCAGAATGATCTTTTTAATACTTAAGATTCTGTCACTCTTCTTAAACTCTCCAATGACTTCCCACTGATTTCAGAATAAAAGCCAAAGTTCTCATAACTTCCCATAAATCTCTAATGATCTCATCCTCATCTCTCTGACTCCGTCTCCTGTACTCTCTTTATGTCCTTCATGAGCATTAAGAATTTTATTGTATAAACCAAAACCACACAAATTTTATTATCCTGAAGTAATATCAGACAAGGGAAAAAAGCATTATTCTAATAAAAATTAGTGAAGAATTTCAATTATATATATTTTTTACTACTTTTTAAAAATAAGAAATAAGTTGTTATTGGCCTATATTTAATCTTGATGGTAAAGATTAAAACATTATAAAATGAATTAGCTCTTCATTATTTATTATAACTCTAAGCATCTCTCTGATGTGATTTAAATATAAAATCAGGGGCTTCCCTGGTGGCACAGTGGTTAAGCATCCGCCTGCTAATGCAGGGGACACGGGTTCGAACCCTGGTCCAGGAAGATCCCACATGTCGCAGAGCAGCTAAGCTCGTGCACCACAACTACTGAGCCTGCGCTCTAGAGCCCGCAAGCCACAACTACTGAGCCCACGTGCCACAACTACTGAAGCCTGAGTGCCTAGAGCCTGTGCTCCACAATAAGAGAAGCCACCGCAATGAGAAGCCTGCACACCGCAATGAAGAGTAGCCCCCGCTCGCCACAACTAGAGAAAGCCTACGTGCAGCAACAAAGACCCAATGCAGACAAAAATAAATAAATAAAATAAATAAAATATATATATATAAAAAATAATAAATAAATAAATATAAAATCAGGTCTGAGACTGAAATCTTGCATCTTTAAGTGAACACTGAAATCTTCTTTTACAATATTCTCAAGTACTTAACCATATGCTATTTTATAAGGATTATAAATAATATTCACCAAGAGTCGAGATTATGTTTTCACTAATATCTGTGGATAGAATATATAAATTGTTCTATTGGAGTGATTTCTCCATTAAAATAAAAGAATTCTAGTGATAGTATTTATAGTATTTCCTCTTAAATCAACTTGTAGAAAATGTTGCCATCTCTCAATGTCTCTTGTATGGGATCTTAACAATAGAGTGTTCATTATTCTATACTGAAATAAAAAGGTATGTGTGAAATAATAAGAAATATATACAGTGGTCCTTCCCCCAGTTCCTAACACAGAGTCCCATAAAATCCTGGTCATCTCCTGAGTGACAGGGGTACTAAAAGCATCTTTTGTTCTAACATTTGGTCTTTTAAACTCAGTTCCTGATAAAATAACTTCTAAGGCCCTTGGAATCTAAAGAGTGATAAGTGTCTTTTTGCACACTAAGGAGATGTGTGGTGACTGGGGGTCCCTATGTGGTTTGGAGATGGGGGATGGTCACCAGAAAGACCAAGCCATGATTAGAAGCTTAAAACTTTCAGCCCCAACTCCCATCCTCCACGGAGGGGAGAGAGGCTGGAGACTGAGTTAATAATCGATTATGCCTACATGATAAAGCCTCCACAAAAATTCCTAAATTATGAGGTTCAGAGAACCTGCAAGTTGATGAACAGACCCATGTTTCTGGAGGGTAGAACACTCTGCTCCAAAGGAACAGAAGCTGTGCTTAGGACCCTTCCAGACCTTGCCCTATGTACCTCTTCATCTGACTGCTCATCTGTATATTTTATTATATCCTTTGTAATAAACCTGTAAACAGAAGTGTTTCCCTGAGTTCTGTGAGCAATTACAGCAAATTATCAAACCTGAGAAGGGGACTATGGGAATCCCTGATCTGCAGCCAAGTTGGACAGCAGTGTAAATAACCTGGGGACCCACCACGTATGATTGGCATCTGAAGTGAGGTGTAGTCTTGTAGGACTGATCCCTCAACCTGTGGGATCTGCACTAACTCTAGGTAGTTAATGTCAGAATTGCTTGGTGTGGAAAACCGTACATTTGATGTCAGAAATGTTGTGACTAGTAGAGAAATAGTTTTCCTTTCAGTGTGATTATAAGATTTCAGTAGTGAAATTGATATCTTTTTAATTTATTCAACCACTTACTTATGGAGCAACTACTGTGAGCCAGACACCACACTCTACTCTGCACACACAGCAGTGTGGCAAATAGACACAGGAACTGTCCTATCAGAGCTTACAGCAGAGAATGGTCTTACCCTTTTGTAACATTCATATTGCTGATCCCTCCAATAGAAAAATATGAAATATAGAAATATTATACTGAGAATTTCAACTAAGAAAGACATACCACATCTTATCCATCTAAGTTGTACTCCATGATTAGCACAGTACCTAGCGTGTGTTAGGCCCTCAGTGACTGTAAGACGAGGAAATTATATTTCTTAATGGGAGATATATTGTCTTGTTTTATATCTCAACCACCTAGCAATTTACTTTTAAAGTTAGACTCCTGTAACAGATCAAACACATATTATTATTGCCCAAACCCCACTGACAACCAACTTTACCATTCCTACTTAAACTTTCATTTTATTGCTTTACCACATTTGACAAATAATGGCACTATTAGTAAGGAGAAAGAGGGAGAATGATATTTCTTGAGCACTTGCTCTGGGTCAGACACTATGTAAAAACTCCATGTGCATTATGTCATTCAATCATCATAACATCACAATGAAATAATCACTTTTACTTCCCATTCTACAGATGGGGAACTAATGATGGTAAGTAGTGAACCCAGATTCTCAGGCTTTAAAGCTTGTACTTTTAAACACTACAATGTCTAATCCTAATATTCATTATTTGCACACTCTTTTTAAGACATATTATTTTCCTTCAGTAAAGCTAGTCTCCTCAATTAGATGAATCATAGGTCCCAGTTTTCCTAGTTTCACCACTGTTATGCTTGTTACCTGGCTTAATTATTAATAGTGACCCCCTTTACTTTCAAAGGTACCTGAGTGTGGATGATAAATCATATGGTCTCCTTAACTCTTATTTCATCTACAACTGAGTAATCAGTCCTCATTATTGTTTTGCCCAAGTGGAGCAACTTCTCCAGAGAATGACATTTAGAAGATCCTCTTTATCTCTTCACCAAGTCACTTTCTTCACCTTTTTCAGAAAAGAGCTTCACTAAAGTTTTCATAGAGATGTCTTTGATTAACAACACAGCATGATGGCATTTTTCTCACTTGAAAATCTCTCAGTGATCTAAAATAAGACTCTTGATTTATTAAGTAGCATTTTAAAATTGTTTGCCTTAGTACAACTTTTACATTTTACATGATCTGATCCTGGACAGTATGCTGCACTGTTTTGTTTGTTCATTTATTACCAGCATTATCTTTTTCTGGGGAAGCATTTAAGTCAGTTAAAATAAAAGATGTAGGCAAAGTAGGTTAGAAAAGGAAAATCTGGATCAAAGAGAAAGAAAAATGTAAATATGGTAAGAGCAATTGTCAAAATACTATTGCTGCTGTGGCAAATTATCACAAACTTAGTGACTTAAAATAACACAAATCTATTCCTATACAGTTCTAGAGATCAGAAGTCCATCACAGGTCTCATTCTGCTAAGAGACAACTACCAAAGTGTAACATAGACCTAATCGGAATTCAGGAGGAGAAAAAAAGAACGAAAAGAAGAAATACTTGAGCAATCATGACAGAATATTCCAAAATTAATGTTAGACACCAAACTAAAAGATTAAAAATAATCTACATCTAGGCATATATTCCAACTGCAAAAGAGCAAAGATAAAGAAAACATCTTGAAAGAAGCCAGAGGATAAGACATGTTATCTATACAAGAGTAAAGATAATAACTACACCGGACTTCTGCAAAAAAACACCAAGAAAGGAGAGTTGAGTGAAATACTTAGAGCATAAGGAAAAGAACAAAGCCAAACAAAACATTTACCTAGAATTCCTTACCCTACAAAACTACCCTTCGAAAGTGAAGGAGAAATAGACTTTCTCAGACAAATGAAAATCAAGGGTATTTGTTGCCTGTAGACCTGCCTTGAAAGAAATGTGAAAAGAAGTTCTTCACAGAGAAGGAAAATGATATAGAGCAGAAACCTGAATCTACATAAAGACAAAAAGAGCACTGGAGAAGGAATCAGTAAAGATATAATAAAATTAAAACTTGTACTTTTCTTATTCTTAATTGATCTAACATTTGTTTAAAATAATAATAGCAACAATGTATTCAAATATATATATACATACGTATATATGTGTGTGTGTGTGTGTGTGTGTGTGTGTGTGTGTATATATATATATATATATATATATATATATATATATATGCACCTGTCTGCTTATGTGTAAGTAAATGAGTGACAGAAATAAAATAAGGGACAGGAGGGAAGAATTAGGATTATTTTGTTATTATAGGGCACTCACACTATCTGTGAGGTGGTAGTATAATACTATCAGAAAGTATACTTGGATTAGTTGTAAATTATTGCAAATTCTGGGCAACCACTAAAAAAATTTATTTTCAAGTATAACTAATATGCTAAGGAAGAAGAGAAAATGAGATAAAAGTCTCAGTTAAAACCACAAATGGCAGAAAAAGAGTGAAAGACAAAAATAGGGTCAAAGAATAAGGGCAATGAATAGAAAACAGTAACAAATATGGTAGATAATACTCCAATTATAGCAATACTCATTTTAAACATCAATAATCCCATCATATTGATTAAAAGACAGAGATTGTCTTTTAAGTGGAACAAAAACCAAGACCCAATTATATGTTGTCTATAGGAAACCCATTTTAAAAGTGAAGACACATAAAGATTAACAGTAAATCAATGAGAAAGATATACCATGCTCGTACTAATCAAAAGAAAGCAGTAGCAGCTATGTTAATTTCAGACAGAGCAGACTTCAGAGCAAGAAAACTTGTCAGGGATAAACAGGGGCATTATGTAATGAAAAAGTGGTCAGTTCCCCAAGAAGACATAACAACTGTTAATGTGTTTGCACCTAACCAGAGAGTGTCAAAATACGTGAGGCAAAAACTGATAAACTGCAAGGAGAAACAGATGAATCTGCAACGAGAGTTGGAGACTTCAACACCCCTCTATCAGAAAAGGACAGATTGAGCAGGCAGAAAACCGGTGAGGACTTAGTTGAACTAAGTTGATATCACCATCAATCAACTGGATATAATTGACATTTATTGACTATTTCATCCAACCACAGCAGAACAGACATTCTTCTCAAACCCACTTGAGACCACATTCTGGACCATACAACCCACCTTAACAAGTTTAAAAGAACAGAAATTATACAATGTCTGCTCTCAAATCACAATGGAATTATGCTAGAAATCAATAACAGAATAATAGCTGGAAAATCCCAAAATAGTTGGGGGTTGGACAACACACTTTAAATAATACATGAGTCAAATAAGAAATCTCAAGAGAAATTTTAAAAATATTTTGAACAAAATGAAAATGGAAACACAACTTACTGTGAGATGCAAGGAAAGCAGAGCTTAGAGAGAAATGCATAGCATTGAATACATATACTAAGAAAGAAGACAGATCTAAAATCAGTAATCTAAGCTTCCACCTTAGGAAACTAAAAAACATTTAAAATAAAGAATAAAAATTAGAACAGAAACCAATAAAATTGAAAACGGGACATCAAAGAGAAAAATCAACACGAACAAAAGCTAGTTCTTTGAAAAGATTAATAAATTTGATGAGACTCTAGCCAGGATAACTAAGAAGAAAAGAGAGAAGATACAAATTACTAATATTGGAAATGAAAAAGGAGTCATCACTAGAGGTCCCATGGACATTAAAAGAATAATAAAAAGTATGAACAGCTCTGGCTCAAATATTTGATAACATAGATTAAATGGACCGATTCCTTGAAAGAAACAATCTGTCAATACTCACAAAAGAAAAAGTAAACAACAGGAGAAGACAAGACACAGACCAGGAGAACATATTTGCAAAAGATTTATCTGACAAAGGACTATTATCCAAAATATACAAAGAACTCTTAAAATTCAGCAATAAGGACTTCCCTGGTGGTGCAGTGGTTGAGAGTCTACCTGCCGATGCAGGGGACACGGGTTCATGCCCTGGTCCGGGAAGATCCCACATGCCACAGAGCGGCTGGGCCCGTGAGAAAAAAAAAAAAAAAAAAAAAAAAAAAAAATTCAGCCATAAGAAAAACAACTAAATTAAACAATAGCCCAAAAATTTGACCAGACACTTCACCAAAGGCAATATACAAGTGACAAAATAGCATATGAAAAGATGTTTAACATTATATGTCATTAAGAATTTATAAATTAAAACAATGAGATACCACTACACAACTATTAGAATGGCCAAAATTTAGAAGATTAACAACACCAAATGCTGGCAAGTGTGTGGAGCAACAGGAACTCCCATTCATTGCTAATGGGAATGCATAATTGTACAGCCACTTTGGTAAACACTTTGGCAGTTTTTCAAAGCTAAACATAATGATGTGTCAATGTAGTTCATTGACTGTAACAAGTGTACCACTCTGGTATGTGATTTTGATAGTGGGGAGGCTGTGTGCATGTGGGGACAAAGGATATACAGGAAATCTCTGTGTCTTCCACTCAATTTCTCTGTGAACCTAAAACTACCCTAAAAAATAAAGTCTATTAAAAGATTAAAGTAAAATAAAAATAAATTTTAAAGAAAAGATTTCCGTGTTTGCTATAGATAGAAGTAATGTATCTGGATTAATTAATAGAATGTTTTAGTTTTCACATTTTCATTACTTAAATTTTCAGTATCTACACACTATTCTATAAAATAATAATTAAAAATAATTATTGCTTCTGATTTTCATGATATTAGACTCTGAATTATTCATTATTTTTAGTTACCTAGAATTTTATAAGATAAAAAATAACTAAGTAGGGATAATATATAAGAATAATTGTAGTAGCAATATAGGAGTAGGGGATTAAGAGGTACAAATTATTATGTATAAAATAAGCTACAAGGGTATGTTGTACAACAAGGGGGGGATATAAAAATATTTTATAATAACTATAAATGGAGTATAACCTTTAAAAATTGTGAATCACTATATTATACACCTATAACTTATATAATTTAAAAAATTTAAATAACTGAGTTAAAATAAAGATAGTAAAGGACTAAGGGGATATATAGGTCTCACCTCCCCCATCCCCCCAAAATCAGAATTTGCCAAAAAAGCACATTTTCTTCTATATACTCTTAGAGGATATTCTAGAACGTTCTCCAAAGCCATAGAAGGACTTAAATAAATATTTTATTCATTAAATGCACATTGGGATTCACAAGTAAAAGAAATTTCATTGCTCCTGAAGACATGTCTAGATAAATACTGATGCCCCATCCCAGTAAGGTATAAGATCCATTATCAATTAATTATTAAGGAGCTACCTACCGTGTGCTCACCCATGATATAAAGACAAGACATGGCCCTGTTATCTTTCTGGGAAAGGGAAGAAATAAAGAAGGCTTTAATATGGAGATCGTATATGAATTGCAGAATGGGTGAAACAGGGAGCACATATTTATTAATTTAAATATAATTGTTTATTTTGAAAAAGAGGCGGAAACGCGCGCGACCCCTGAGCAGCCTGCCTGGGGCGCTGATGTGCGCTTGCTCTGCACCGAGTCCCAGGGGCAGTTTGAATTTCGCTCCCTGAGTTGGGTCTCCTGATCCTGGGCTTGCGGCGCTGACTGGAGGGGTCTCGGCGCCTCGTGACACCACTGAGTGGGCCCTTTGCTCCCGGACCCGCACTAGAGGCTTAAAGGATAGCCTCCTCATTTCTGGTACAATTATGCTCTCATATTAATGAAAAGATTGGAAATATTAAAAAAAAAAAAACTGTCATTGAGAAATTGTGGACTGTATTAAAATAGGAGATGAGATCATTGCAGTAAATGAACTTCTAAATAAATTGGAATTGGAAATTCAGTATCAAGAACAAACCAACAATTCACTCAAGGAACTCTTTGAACCTCTTGGAGAAGATTGTAAAGATGTGGAACATCTCAAAGAAAACATTCCTTCCCATTTGCCTCAAGTAACCCAGAACTTTGTAATGGATCAGATCTTGCCCCTGAACAACCAGTCAAAGATGAGGAACCTGCACCCACAAAGAAGCTCCCCAAAGAGCAAAGAAATATTAAAGAAATGTCATTTATAACTTCTGATGAGTTTAATGGCATTCTTGTGTACATGAAATCTCACCTAACCTATTGTCAAATTAACGACATAACCTAACCTATTGTCAAATTAATGATGTTATTAAAAAATCAACAAGGCAGGGACTTCCCTGGTGGCACAGTGGTTAGAATCCGCCTGCCGATGCAGGGGCCACAGGTTTGATCCCTGGTTCGGGAAGATCCCACATGCCATGGAGCAACTAAGCACGTGTGCCACAACTACTGAGCCTGTGTTCTAGAGCCTGCGTGCCACAACTACTGAAGCTCACGTGCCTAGAGCCCGTGCTCTGCAACAAGAGAAGGCACTGCAATGAGAAGCCCGCGCACTGCAACAAAGAGTAGCCCCTGCTCACCACAACTAGAGAAAGCCCACGCGCAGCAAAGAAGACCCAACGATGAAGACCCAACGGAGACAAAAATAAATTTTTTTAAAAAAGAAATCAACAAGGCAGTAGTTAGTAAATATAAGATCCTACATCGACCAAAAAAGTCTATGAGTTCTGTGGCCAGAAGTCTCTATCACAGATTTATTGATGAAGAAATGAAGGAAGCCAAAGACCATTATTTTGTAGTGGAAGCTGACATAAAGGAGTTGACAGCTTTGAAAGTTGAAAAGAGGTTTCACTGAATATTTTACAACACTGCCGGAGGCTATCAGAGGTCCGAGGGGGAGGACTTACCCGATATGTTATAACACAAGGCCCTTTTGAGCTTCTGAACCAGCCAACGGTAGACATGGAAGCTATTCCTATAGTTTCCTTATATGTAATTTCTTTATATATAATTTCTTTAGCTTTTTCATTTTCTTTTTTGTTTGTTTCTTGTAAAAATAAAACGTAAATAATGTATATTTTAAAATCCACTTTCTTACAGTAAATATTTAATCACCTACCATGTAAGCCTCTGTTCTAGGCATACAATGGAACTAAAAAATGTTCATATTTAGTTTTGGTGTTTAGTGACAGTGCTGCCAACCCCAGGAGGACAGGTGCAGATGTGATAATAAAAGTCAAAGTTCAAGAAGATGAGATCAAGGACATCCAGGGTCTTTAGAAGTAAAGGTCATTAGTGTCTAAATTCCACTAATGATATTTCAGTCTATAGGAAAAAGTCGGATTTGGAGGCAGCCCATCCACGTGGTTATTCTGCTTTCCCATATGTGGTTAAGGAACAGCTTACCTGAAATACATTCGGTGTAAATCAATCTGTAAACATCGACCTGTAATGAAATTGTAATAAGAGTATATTGAGATGAAAAAGATGATAAAATAAGATGTGTAAGCAGATTGATAGTGGTCATGGAAACTCTAAATATTTTTGGTTGTTTTTTGGTGTGTGTGTGTGTGTGTGTGTAAGCGTGAGTGAATTTAGAGACATATTAATAGAACAGTTAGTCATTTTACTGAAAAATTAATTTAGAAACAAAACCTTATCCCTGATAAAAAGTGTGTGCATATATAATAATAACGGTGAAAGGTAAATACATTTAAATAAAACTTGCACACATGTACACTAGCTCTCTACAAACTGTTAGTTGCACTTTAAATTACATATAAAAATGTAGTTGTAACTCCAAAAGCTATTCTAAGTCACAGCAGAGATTTTTGTGTCTCATAAATCAGAACCTTTTTTTATCCCTCATACATTTTTATTACTTTATTAGGCATGTAACAGGGTGAAAGAGTATACAAGCCGTTAAGCCCTGTTAACAAGCCGTGGTACGCTTGTATTTCAGCTCCACAAGGCTTCTGTAGTTTTGGCTTTTTTCAAGCCTTCTGATATTCTGTGCATCACAGACCATATTTGATTAAGAAAAGCATGTTCCTGAAACATCTGTCTGTTTAGTAACATTCAAACTGCCCCTTATGGATACATTTTCTTGGAATCTTTCTATTCCTGATAGGTGCCAAAGGGGGAAAAAATATGCTCTCAAGGTCACCAGAATTCATTAAATACAGCTGACAATGTTATGGTACAGGGAGGAAAAAATCTTCCTAAGTTTGTATACAATATTATATTCACAAAATATTAGTTTACTCTTAAAGGAATCAAGAGAAATACCAAGGGAACGAAGCTATAAATGGTGACAGATGCTTCTCAGCTAGTGTGGCCCTCTGCATCACATGGGTGCCAGAATGTAAATCAGGTAATCCATCCCTCAGGGCACTGAGCAGAAGTCAAATCATGTGGCCAGGCCAAGCAGGATGGATTTAATTAGGAAGACTGCAGCAGAATATTCACATAATCACCTAAAATTTCATTTTGCCCAGTTAAGCACTAGTTGTTTTCAGAGCTCACTCTGAAGAGTGAGGAAGTTTCCAAAAGATTACCAGAACTTGTCTCATTAATTCAACCCCAAAGGAGGGCTGGGACTATGTGTCTGGTCACTAATGTTGACACTAATCAGGGCTAAATTAGGCAGAGGTAGCATTGGCTGAAAGAAAAATCCCCAAACATTCAGGCTTCTTGAAAAGTGTAATGGTACTTTACATACAGCTTTATGGGACTAGCAGGTAGTCTCTGAGTACAAGAATGACCTAAATTTTTTTTTTTTATTAAATGTCAACTGCTCAGTGATATTTACCACGGAAACCCTATTTAAAATTATAATTCTGATGCCCTGTACCCTGATTTTTTCTATTAATTTATTACCTCATATTATATTACTTAAACATTATATTAATTTTTTATCGTCTCTCTTTTCTCCACTAGAATTGCGAAATTTTTTGGCTTCATTTACTAATATGTCTTAAGTGTTTAAAATAATACCTGACTCATAGAAGAGGATCAGTAAAGAGCTGTTAAATGAATGAAGCTTCTGAATTTTGAAGAATTTCCTTTGGACTTTCCCCTTTAGAAAGGGCTCTGCAGTGAAAAAAAATTCGGGAGATTTATCAAGTCCAAACGATGCTTTCACCAGCCAAGTATACTAAGCTCTGTGCTCTCATTACATAAGGAAACCCAGAGGTCAATGGCGCATCACCTGGACATTAAGGACAATCATAGCTGGAAGGAACAGGTCTCCTGGGAAAAAAAGCAAGCATGGGAGAGCAAAAAGCAAGCTTCACCACCTCGTAACTGTACATATTTAGGCACATTTCTTAACATGTTTTAGCCTCAATTTTCTCAAAATAAGGGTACTACCTACTTGGCAGATTTACTGTGAGAGTGAAATGAGATTACATGTGTAAAGCATTTATTGAAGTGCTTGGCACATTCAGAAAATGATCATTCCCTTGCCCTCAAACTCAAGTCCACAAAAATTGAATTCCTAGCCTTTTCTACCACAATTAAGTCCTTGCTTAGAATCTCAACACACAAGACTGAAACCCTGACTTTTTAACTGGGTGTCAGTACCCATCCCCTACATCCCTGCTACAGACCACACACTACCCTGAGCCTCTTCCCATTACCGACTGCAGGGCTCTCCATTAACTTGCTTGCTGGCCCTCTGCTCAGGTGGACACACTGCTCATTTCCTGAACAGCTTAAAGAATCTCAGCCTCAGCTCTTGGGTCACCTGTCCTTCCCTCTAAAGGCTCATCCCTCAAGACACCAACCCTTAGCACTGCTCCATGTTTCCACACAAGATACCTGTTTAAAGAGAGAATGACACCTCACTTTCTTTCAGCCCTCCAGGTCACCTGGCCTTCCTCATCCCAGCCCAGTTTGCTACCTCAGGAACCCAGGGTCTAAAAGGACCTTCACTTCAACAAAATGCTCAATGTATTTTGAAGGAAAATTATTATTTTTGATTTAAGAAGTACATAGACAATAGTTCCTGAGATTGACGTCTAAAAAATTAAATTTAGGAGGAAAGCAGAGCCAACAATCACATGGAGTTGTTATAGTGAACCTGAGGATGGGGGATCATGGTCATGGGCCTAGACTAGCTGCATTTCCAAAGTGTTTCTCAAAACCATCTATCTCACTTGACATTGCTTCATCCACAGCCTCAGTGTAGGTTCTAATCATCTCTTGCCTGGACTACACTCATTGATTCATAATTGGGCTCACTGTAATCAGTCCTGACAGCCTCTAATCCATTCTTCACAGAGGCTTCAATACCTAAGATGATCACCTGTCCTTCTGACTGGTTAGAAACCTTAATGACACCACAGTACAAAGTAATACATGTAAACCAATGATCATCAAAATGTTATTCCACCAATTGTTTAATAATTCATGATTAGGAAAGCACAGAGGAGAGGCCCACGTACCGTAATAAAAAAAAAAATATATATATATATATATATATATATACATGGATACTGGAGCCAAACGGTATAGGTCTTAATCTTAGCTCTGTCACTTACTAGCTATGCGGCCTTGGAGAATTTACTTCAACATTCAGTGCCATAGTTTTTTCACACATAGAATTAAAATAGTAACAGCTGCCTCATATGTTCGTTGGGAAGATGAAACAGTTTAAAGCATCACTTAAAATAGTGACTGATTCAATAAATGTTGGGTTTCTTTTTTTTTCTATTATTTTAGCCTCCATTCCTTCCTGGCATGTTCCCTCTGCCTTGCTCTAACTTTGTATCTGGCTAATTTCTAACCAACTTTAAAGACAAATCAGACTTCATCTTCTCCATGAGGCGTTCCTTGGTTTCCCCAGGCTGATTTGTGTGCTTGTTTTGTGCTGCCCTACCACCCTAAACCAACACCTCCATCATGGCATTTACCACATGGTGTAATAATTATCTCCTCATGTGTCTGTTTCCTCTACCATAATGAGAACGTAACACAAATGAAGTGCTGAATCCCTATTAACAGACCCCATAAATGTACATATTTAACCAATTCCACTTTGATCCTTAGATGGATCCATGTTCACACTGTCTTACCATTTCAGTCAAGCATGGCTTCCCAAAAAAAACCTGGATGGGAAGAGGTACCTCTGGTGCTCAAGTAAGACAACTTGGCCTCAGAGCTTCTTGTTTTGACCTCCCTGCACTTAGCATTAGCCTTGGGAGTTGAGGCAGAATACATACAAATCCCAAAGAAACTTGCCCAAGTATTGGATTCATACAACTTGGCCCACACTGTGAAAATAGGCCTCTTTTCTCATCTGATTCTTCTATGGTATTATTAATATAAATGGTGAAGAGAATGAGATTTACAATTTTCTTCATAATTAATCCATCTTTACTTCTTATTATGCTTCTGACCATAAGTACAATTATTTGGGGAAGCAAAGAAAAGCTCTAGATTTTAAACTAAATTTTAAAAAAATGAGTCATCCATTAACAATGGTTATATCACTCTAATTAATTAGCTTCAAAGGTGACAATGTTTTCAAAGACTTCCATTCTCATTATAAAATAGCTAAAAATCCCAATTATCAATGACCATATAAAAAAAAAACTGACATTCAAACACCATTAATAACAATAATGAAATCTCAAATGATCATGCTACTGCAAGCCTCTTCATAATCTTTATTGAATAGAACCTAGAAGAAAAACAAAGATCAGTCTGGGTATAGATTTCTCAGAAATAGCTAAATACCATGCAAATTACAGTAAATGAACAGTTGCAAGGTTATAAAGAAATTAGGCCTCTTGAGGAAAAAAATAAACAAATGGAAAATACAATCAGCTCAAATGATACAGTACTTTTAATTATCCAGGATAAAGAAGAAGGAAGGGTAACAGGGGAAACTTAAAACTGCAGACAATCTAAAATACTTTAGCAACTTATTTCAAGCTTTCTTATACCACTAACTTACTTTTAAAAGGCATGAACAACTAATAGTGAATTTGAGTTTAAGCTGTTTCCTGTGGTCTTATTCAGTGTTTGATTAGGTGACAAGAGCTAGAAGACAACAAAATGTGTGGGAAGAAAGGATGAAGAAAGCCCAAGTCTGGCAGAGCCACACTCTGAATCCTGAGACTGAAAGGCATTTTCCTACCTATACACTCACAGGCTCAAGATCACATATATAACATTCTGTAGGAAAGTTTAGAGGAAAGAAAAGTACAAGAATTTTGAAAATCACATCTAAAAGATCCTTAATACTATGCACGATTTTAGAAAACAGGCTTTTTTTATTGCTACTTAATTTGAGCAATTTCCATAAAATATTAAATGATGTCCATTTAAAGATGCAAACAGCAAAAACACAGGTAAAATAATTCTAACTTCTCACTCTGTAACATAATGGTGATGAAGAAGTGAAAACAGTCAAAAGAAAGGCATCTGAATAATAGGAGAATCTTACAGATGGTTCTTATTTCAGAAATTATTCTTCCCTATCTATATCTAGGGGTATTTATTAAACTCCTTCCAGGGCAGCAACACTAAAAGAGTGTTTTGCATGAGACACTCTTGCAGTCGACTGATGCAAATGTTAATCTGTGTTTCAGGATAATCACACCTCCAGGGTTTGAACATTATGTGTATCTGTGCAGATGCAAATCATATATCATTTAGAGAAATAATAATGTGGTATTTGGAAGTTGATGAAACCAAAGGGAAAAAATGTGTACTTTAAAAACCAAACGCAGAAAATTTTCAGGTGACGAGACCAGGCAGTTTACAAAATTAGTTCAGCAACCCTAATATCAGTAAGAAAGGATAAAATACCAACACAAATTATTGGTGTTGAAAAAGCCGTCATTAATGAGATACATGAGATCCAACATGGGGAAAGAAGAAATCACCAACCAAAACAAGAATGGAAAGACACTTCAAGTCATTCCTGAATTTGGGTCATCCCAAAACCTGGGTAAGGAGGGCATGGTAATGATAAGGGCATTGCCAGCCCATTCTCTTCTCAATTAACAAAACACCATGGTAACCCCCTAATTCAATACATCTAATGTATGATTTTTAGCCGTTGTATGACAGACCATAAAAAAAAAGTACCACATTTATTCAACCCTTCAGTTATTGATAAACATTGAGAGTTTCTCTTTTTCTTTTTTGCTGCTACACTCAACGAGACATTTATAAATCTTGTGCACATACACTAAGTCCTTTTACTTTTATTTGTATAAGTCTGATTACCCAAAATAGTTCACATGCTATGTGGGATCTTACTGCTCTTTTTTTTTTTTTTTATCCTAAATGTATGTATGGAATGGAGGAAATCAAAAGAATTGAATTAGTAATGACTTGATTGTTGTAGGAAAGTTCAGCAATTTCATGAAATAGACCTGCAGAAAAGCATTAAATTCAGCAAATTCTGTTTACTTAGTGGGTCTCTCCTTATTAACTGGTGAGTGTGTTTTCACAAAAAAGAAAGAGATGTTCCTCAGATAAAGGTTGGAAGGTAATAGCTTTAATCTGACCCGTTTTAGGATGCCATACAAGAATTTTCATAAACTGGCTTCTTTCTAACCCTACTCCCATTTTTCTTCTCTTCCCCAGACTTGTTCTATGTACCAATCATAGGAACCCACTATAGTTCAACAGATATCATATTTTTTTCACAAATCCACTTAGCCAGTGAAGAAATCATTTCCTCTTCCTGGAACATCAGGTCACTCCACCCCCCCTCTTTATTTCCACCTGGCCAACTCTTCCTTGGGCCTTTAAAACAAGGTTCAGGCGTAAAATAATTCTATTACCAATTAAAACTTCAGATCACTCAGGATCTTGCACCCAATTTCCAAAGGAGGAAGGGGGAGGTTACCACACGAAGCAATTTTCTGACACCAGCTGGGTATCCTACAATTTAACTCATTTCTGGTACTATTTACCCAGTGATAGCATCAGATACACAGGTTAAGGGCTCAGTCCTACAAGACTGGGCCTCTCCTGCCCACACACTTCAGATGCCAATCACAAATCCAGGTTGTGAGCTGTGATTCTGACTAACAAGCTGTAGATTGGAGGTTCCCACAACCTCCTCCTTGGTTTCTATTAATTTGCTAGAGCAGCTCACAGAACTCAGAGAAACATTTTACTTACTAGATTACCAGTTTATTATAGAAGGATGTAACTCAGGAACAACCAGATGGAAACCATGCATAGAGCAAGATACATGGGAAAGGACTTGGAACTCCCATGCCTTCTCTGAGCAGGCCACTCTTCCCAAATCCCCACGTGTGCCCCAACCCAGAAACTCTCAGAAACACATCCTTTTGGGGTTTTATGGAGGCATGACTGACTAAATCATTGGCCATTGGATATTGAACTCAATCTCCACCCCCTCTCCCCTCTCCAGAGGTTAGGAGGTGGGACTGAAAGTTTCAACCTTAAATCACCTGGTTGGTTCCCCTGGCAACTAGCTCCCATCCTTAGGTGCTTTCCAAAAGACACCTCATTAACATAACAAAACACCTTTCTTGATCTCATCTCAGGAAATTTGTTTTAGGAGCTCTGTGCCAGAAACAGAATGAAAACTAAAAATACCTTTCTTCTTAAAAATCATAATATCGTGATATCATTCTTTTTAGAAGTCCACTGGGATAAAGGTTTCCTCCTGGATAGCCATACCTAAGTAAAGTTCTATCTTCCAGACAGAACAGTATTGCACTATATTATAATGCTTTAATGCCTTGTCTGTCTCCCTCACGGGATTGTGACTCTTGGAAGACAGGGTTATGTGAATTGTCTCCGATAACACAGTACTTAATATGATGTAGGCTTTCAGAAGTGTTTTTTGATTTAATTGGAAAGGAGAGTAATAAAGAAAGAGAGGCAAGAAAAGTAACTATTTAAACATGTACGTTTAGAGGACATGTACAGAAAAAAAAAAAAAGGCTAAGTTGACAGAAAAAGAGTCCTTAAAGAAGTAAGTAGAGAAGCAGGAAAGAATACAACTATGGGATATTAGAGTTTGAAAGTGGAGAAGTAAACACTGTCAAGTGCTACAGAAAAAAGGATGAAAGAAACAAAGAAAATCAAGAAAATAGGGAAATACTAAAGAAGGTCCGAAGTGGCGACACTGAGCATATTTAATAGCCTTAGTTTATTGTGAAGGGCAAAGGCAATAGGTGTTTGCAGCTCTGGTATCTTGGGACAGGAGAGCCAATTAAAAGAGTTTTAAGGAGGACACTTAGGGGTAAGGATGAGGCAATTTATCTTAAGAAGGAGATAAGAAATGAAAATAGAGGCTGATAACTAGATGGGATGCAATGGAGATGAAAGCTGGTAATGAAAAGGGAAGTCTGGACAGGATTTCTGCATCCCCTCTTTTCTTCACCCTCCACACCACCTCCTATCCCCCCACCTACCTACCCAATTTACCCTTGGATCGTAGGTATACTAACAAGATTGAGCTTCAGTCTGTCTGGTAGTGTTCCTGGACATATTCCTTATAAATGGAGACTTCTATCCCAACAAAAGTTTATTCATCATCATTACTATTCACTAAGCCCAGATTCATTTGTTATAAAATATAAAAATAAAATAAAAATTACTATTAATAATACAGTACAGTACTGCAGCTACACCAGATAGGTTATGTTTAGGAAAACAGGAATATTTAAGAAGAGCTAACTGAAAGACACATTTATGTAAAACACTTCACTTATTTATTCGTAAGTCAAAAATATATATATGGTTACAAAAAATATTTTACAGAGGAAATGACATCATTTTCTTTAATGTGACAGCATTATAATCTCTCTGCAGGTGATAAGAAGTGGAAAAACCACAACATAAAGGGAAGTCCTCATAGGAAATGATCCCTGATCACGAAAATTGGTTCTGCTAGATAAACATATAAAATTACTCTGGGGCTTCCCTGGTGGCGCAGTGGTTGCGAGTCCGCCTGCCGATGCAGGGGACACGGGTTCGTGCCCCGGTCTGGGAAGATCCCACATGCCCTAAAATCTTAAAAAAAAAAACTAAAAAAAAAAAAAAACAAAATGAAAAAGTAAAAAAATTCAAAAAAAACTAAAATGGGCCCGCATAAAAAAAAAAAAAAAAAAAAAAAAAAAAAAATTACTCTGATTATTAAGTCTCATACTTTGTAGATAAGAATGTCTTATTTAGAAATGCAGCTACATAAAAATTGGAGTACTACTACGTATGATATAGAAAACTGCATTGATATATTTTCCTTTACTGCAAACTCTAAAAACCAGAGCTTTCGGGCTTCCCTGGTGGAGCAGTGGTTGAGAGTCCACCTGCCGATGCAGGGGACACAGGTTCGTGCCCCGGTCCGGGAAGATCCCACATGCCGCGGAGCGGCTGGGCCCGTGGGCCATGGCTGCTGAGCCTGCGCGTCCGGAGCCTGTGCTCTGCAATGGTAGAGGCCACAGCAGTGAGAGGCCCACGTACCGCAAAAAAAAAAAAAAAAAAAAAAAAGAGATTTCATGCTAAAGACTAGTACATTATTATTAAAATAATAATAGTTTTTACCCTCCTTTTGGAAAGAGCATAAGTCAGAGACCATCATTTAGTTTCTAATAAACACTACCACTCATGATTGAGATCTAAAGGTGAAAGCTTTTATATACCATCTCCAGGCTCTTGAGCATTCTGGGCTCCCTTCATTTTCTGTAGAACAATTTGTTCTTCCTAAGTACAGCATAGCTTGGTATGACTTGGTCATTTGACATCTATGGTAAGAAATATTAAAGTATCATTATGTTTTACACTTAGTGTCAGTCAGAAAAGCTTACTATAAATACAAATTAACTGGATCTTTGTATTCAATGTCTTAATAGTCCAACAATGGAAAAAAAGGACTGGCGGGTAAAAACTAAAAATCATTACAATTTCTCTGAAATTATCAAACCACACAAACACGCTGCTAAGCAATACAGATTCAAAACTGTTTTGAGATTATAGATTTGTCTTATGCCTCTGTAATTTTCCCAATTTGCAAACAAAGAAAGAACTAAGAAAATGCATTTTAAGACAATCATCAATTTTTTTCTGTGACACACTAGGTATTTTAAAAATTGACTGGGAATCTAATTGCTTCATTATTCCCTAAAGCATATTTTTCAGTTATAGTATCATTCTTTCGGTAGTTTCTGGTTGTTTTTCAATAAACTTTAATTTTGGAGCAGTTTTAGGTTTGAAGCGAAACTGAGCAGAATTTTGTGAGATTGATGTGACCTGGATCTTTTTCTAGCTGGGAAGAGTTTTAAAATTGTGCTTTCCTGAAAGGAAATGAAAAAAAAAGAAAGACCCATTTTGCCTTTTTTTCTTATCCCCAGGTTTAGATCTTGCTTGAAATGGTCAATTTTCTTAGTGTCAACACATTATATATGAGACAATTTCCTAGAATCAAAGAAAACCAGAGAACCTTTGAGAGAATTATCATGAAGCTTCCCTCTACGGTTTATCTTGCAGAGCTCAGGCAACAATGCATATAGAGCAGTAACTCTCTTGCCTTAGAGAACTAGGCTGCTATTGAAGAGCAGCAATGCCACATCCTCCCAGAGTTTTACTGAAATGACTTGTATCATAGAGCCGCTGGAAATAAAAATATGCTGACATCTCCCTATTCCTGGCCTTTTACTTAATTTAAAGGTTGTTGGAGAAAGGGGAACCAGCCAGCGAGACATAAATGGAATGAAAAAGAAGTTTGGGGGCTTCCCTGGTGGCACAGTGGTGAGAGTCCACCTGCCGATGCAGGGGACACAGGTTCGTGCCCCGGTCCGGGAAGATCCCACATGCCGCGGAGCGGCTGGGCCCGTGAGCCACGGCCGCTGGGCCTGTGGGTCCAGAGCCTGTGCTCCGCAACGGGAGAGGCCACAAGAGTGAGAGGTCTGTGTACCGCAAAAAAAAAAAAAGTTTGAGGAAACATACAGACTTGGACCATGGACATCGAGGACAAAAGAAGTTTCAGTGAAAGAAAAGGAAGTTTGGTTAAGATAGGTTAAAATCAACTAAAAGTAATCTGAAAGAGATTATTAGCTTTGTCGTTGATAACTTTTGTATGAAACAGTGAAAAAAGAAATGAGAAAGTAAGGTGAAAAGTAAAGGAAAAAGATTGCCTGTAAGTGTGGAGAACTGAATGTGCTTTTCCCTGCTTCCTCTAAAGAAATCTTTAAATGAATTAACTCAAAGACAAAGACAACGTTTTGGACAACAGAAAGCAAATGGTTGAGGGGTAACTGATGTAATGCAGAGAAAGCTGAGCCATAAGTGCCCATCGAGGAGGCTGACCAGATGAAGCAAGCTGTCCGGGCTGCAGAAAACCTCCTGAAAGGCTCAGGGTTTGAGCCACAGAAACGGCAGGGGATGAATGTGGGTAGCCTCAGTTTGAAGTCTACATAGAAGTTAGGTTACCAAACTCCCGTCTCTCATCCCCCACAGACAACTAATACCACTCCCCAGCCGGGCAAGAGTTGAGTGGTTTATTCCTCAAGCAAAAATAAAGCAGGAAGTTCCAAGTCTCAGAAACACTAAGAAATACACATGAAAGCCACAATGTGTTTTTCAGGACACATCAATTAGAATGAGTAAAAAGGACTGATGATAGCAAGTGTTGAGGAACCCAGAACTCTCATACATTATGGGAGCATTTAGTGTTACAACTTTGAGAAACATTTTGATTGTTCCTATAAATTTAAATATATGGTATCTTGTTATGCTCCAGAATTCTACTCCTATTTCCCCCAAAGAAATAAAAATACACATCCACAGAAACACTTGTATGAGAATATTTATAGCAGTTTTGTTCATAATAGCCCAACTTGGAAACAACCCAAATATACAACAACAATTCAATGGATAAACAAATTATGATATAACAATATAATGGAATGGTAGTAATAAAAGGGAGCATGTTAACCATACACACAACTGTATGGATGAATCTCAAAAATATTATACTAAGAAAAAGACACAAAACAGTATATATTATGTGACTCCATTTATGTGAAAATTTTAAAAAGGCAGGACTACTCTAGAGACAAGCAGATATTTGGTATTGTCTCTGGCAAAAGTTGAGATGAGAATTGACTGCAGATGGGCATGAGTGGCTTTTTGTGGTAATGTAAATCTTGAATATGGTGGTGGTTACACCATATATGCCTATAGACAAAGTGTTTATCATAAAAACTAAGCTGTGCTTAAAATGAGTGCATTTTATTATGCATAAATTATACTTCACTAATGTGAATTTTTAAAAACAGGTCAGACTGTTATATATATACATATATTATATATATTTATTATATAATTATGTATTACATATATTTCTTTTGTGACAGAGGAGATGTAAATATATTTGAAGACTGAAGGAAAAATACTACTGGGAAACATGTTGGTATGAGCAAAAGGAGGGAAAACTGATGGACCATGGTCCTGGACTTGATGGGAAGATTCAAAACCATAGGTAGAGGGGTTCGCCTTACACTGGTAATCTCTTTAGTCACCATTCAGTTTATGTCAGAATCTGTTCTTAGCACCTACGTACACTATCTCAATTCATCATTATTCTAATCTTATGATATAGGCATTATGATTCCCATATTATGGGTAATAAAACTGGATTCATAAGATTAACAACTTCCTCAAGGTAACACATCTACTAAGTAGGGTTATTTCAGTTACTTTAAGAATCACATTTTAATAGGAAAAAAAACACATGCTATTTGTTGCATTTCTCCTTCTTTTTCTACCCCCAGTAATGGTTCTCCACGACCTCATTTCTAATCAGCTCTAAATTGTACTCTCCATATAAATAGGATCTGGATTTACAAGTCCAACAATCTAATTGTTATTGACAGAGTAAAAGTGGGATCATTTTCATTAGCAAATTTTGATACTAACAAAGTAAATGTAATTAATGTGCATCCAGGGACTCAAGTCCCAAACTTCAAGCAAAAATGTTTTGTTAACTAGTTTGATTGGAAAGATAATATAGAAAAGGGAAGACAGGTAATTAGTAGGAAAACAGAAATCTGGAATTTGCAGACAGTGACTGCAAAAGACAGGTCTAATGTTACTCTATTAATCTGGGGATGACAAGTTCTGTCCAGTCCCAGCATAGATAAGTAAACAAATGTGAATGCCTAGAGATATAGTTGACTATAATTGTGTAATTATTGATTTAGAACCAACGCAAAAAGGAGAAATAGCCTACAGAATGGGTTTGTCCTCAAGACTTAAAACACTTAGAGCCATATATAATAAACACTGGATGTTTCTATATCTTTTAATGGGTGCCTCGTAATAAGACTTTGATACTAGCTAATGGCCCACACTACTTGACTATGAACTTGGTGGATATTTAGACAACTGCAATTTGCCCAGAGGTAGGTAGAAACAGTAATGGAGATAATTAGAAAATTATGTCACTTCTTTATAGTTATACAGGAAGGAGATTGTAAGAGCAAATACAAACTTTAAAAAAAAGAAGTGAGAGACAGGCTTAATTTTTCTTTCTGAAAATAAGACTCTCCCCTCCCTCCTTTCCTTAGAGCATTTACTTTAGAAAACCTGTAATTCCTTTTTCTGGTTTTTTTTTTCGAAATATATGTAAATCTCTTTAAAAGCTACATAAGCCTCTTGAGAGCACTAAGACCCAGGAATGAGTTTCTCAAAGACCTGGGAACCATCTTTGAAATGTAAACATCAAGGGACGTAGCGCCCCTGCCTCCCAGTCTCTGTGGATGTAGGAGCCTAATTCAGTGGGCACCTTGCTCCAAGCTTGTCATAAAGCTATGAGACATCTATTTTTCCTTTGATTAAAGTCAATTAGCTAACACAGATGGTCACCCCAGTTACCAGGTGAATCTAGGATGAATGATATGTGACAAATGGTGCTGTCAAGTCCTCTTCCTTGAGGACTAGTTGTTGTTTATCTTGAGAGTACGTATGCAATAGCATGTACCTGCCTGGCTATGTAAAAGAGTAAAGTCTCTTTCCATCTGTAATCTCTTAGCCAGTTGCCTGTGATGCACATCAAGGTCTAGTTAAATGCTTACTCAATTAAAAAAAAAAATTCCTTTCTTTCTCTTCTACCTTTGTGAAGAGTTTTTCTGGGTTGGGAAGAATTTTCCCTTGACAGGGGGTCATGGCTATTTCTGTTTTCTGCATCTGGATACCAGTTTTAAAATATTTATTTCTGATTTTCCTGAATTTCCAGTCAGCTAGAGCAAGCATTTCTATTTAAATTCATTCTCTTAGAGAGAGGGAGAAAAGATGGAATAGAAATCCAGGGGGAAAACAAGCAAAATGTTGGACATCTTTTCTCCTTTGACAGCAACCAGATGATACTTAAGCTTGTACCTCACCTGCCTGGCATTCATCTGACGTGCCTTTTAAAATACTCACCCGCATCATGCTGTTGCTATTTACACCAAATATTTAACAACCATTCACTTCCCCTTAATTTGTTTCTCAAGCATCAATACAATGAAGAAGGAACCTACACAATCCCTTAAAGAACAAAGCTATGTAAAACATTGCTAATAAGTTACTTGACATCTGAAATCAACTGCTTCTTTGCCCCTAACTCATTTGGTGTGTAGATTGTATCTACTCTGTGTTGATGAATTAGCAGCTTTTATAAGTGAATGAAGGGATAAGAGAAGCTACATAGGCTAACAGGCCACATACACACACACATGCACGCGCACACACACACACAAAGCTAGCAAAGCCAGAATATTTTGTGCAATGTTTTTTTTTTATAATTGAAAATAACAAACTAAATTATCCACATTATTGTAATACAGTATTTGTTATCAGTTTGTCCATCCATTTAAATATGCAAAAACTACACTTTCCCAATGTGCTGCTTCTGAGATATCTGCCATATTAGCTCAGTTCAATTAAACAGTTGCCATCAGCTGCAGCTTTAGTAAACAGATTTGTTTTTTTCAGTACACAGTGAACATTTATTGATATTACAAAAATTATCAGAGAACCACAGGCATATGCAACTGGGATTAATTGTGAATCTAAATCCTAGCTTTTAATGAGGCCCCAGGAAATGACTCTTGGCTTTGGATTTATATCAGTAGCACCTCAGAGTAGGAAACAAGAAATGTGTACAAAACGTAATTATACCTAAATATTAGGAGTTGCCATTCTATCTGCGCAGGAAGAGCCTGCCTTACTGAGCTGAGGTCACTAGTCTGTCTGGCAACATAAAATCAGTAACCTCAGGGGAAGTTAGAACCAACTCAACATGGTGCTTCCTATGGAAAAGAGTCTGAGCTGGAACATCTGATGGCTCTGTGTCAGCTTTTCACTTTACTAAATTACACATTATTCCTTTCCTCTCACACGCTGAAGGAAATGAAAGACATGTAGAGTTGTCAGACATCTGGGACTCGGCCATTCATTAGGCAAGAAGTGTTACATCACATCAGTGATTTTGCCTGCCTGAAATGACCTGCAGCCTGCAATCACCAAGGAGGGTACCACCTACCCCTGTCCTATACTATTTAACATGAGGCCAGGTTTCATCGCTATGACTATTGACTCCTGCACTCAGGAGTGTGCGTGTGTGTGTTTTCATTACCTATGTTCAAAAGTTCACTTCCAAACAAAATTCACAAGAAAATTGTCCCATATCTCAGCAGGGGGAACGTATCTATTAAAAAACACTGTACAAGGCAAAAAATTGTCTTTGGCAGAGAAACAACTCATTGTCCTTTTTGTTCATGATTCACAATCATTTACTTGGACTTCCAGGAACAAATGGGTGAACGCCCTCTACCAGGAAAAAGCAATAAAAGGTGATGGCAAAGCTACCTGCCATATGGTCATGAAATGGACAAGTATAAATGCCTATTAAAAATATACTTTGTAAAATTAAAATATGGTTTACTAGATATTTCCAATCATGCTTCCTTCTAAGATATCTCAAAAAATAAGAACTGAATTTTTATTTATATTCAAACAGGAGCAACTCACGTTTAAACTGAATCTTCATTTCCGTACACAAAAAGCTAATGTACTGTTGGGACAGATAAAACAAGCTAACTTACTGATTTTTCTCCTTTACTGATTTCCTTCATAGGAGTAATCCCTTGATTCCCCATTGGAATGAGTAAGAAACAGGATTTCTAGTGACCTTTTCACATGTTCAAGAACTGCAGACCAAGAATTGAAGATCATTTGGTTAACAAATTTCTATTTTTTTTTAAACAGGCTTTATTTTTTAGAGTAGTTTTAGGTTCACAGCAAAATTAAGCAGAAGGTCAGAGATTTCCCGTAAACCTCTCCCCACACTTGTATAGCCTCCCCCATTATCTACATCTCCCACCAGGCTGATATATTTATCACAGTTGATGGACCTATCGTAACACACCTTTATCATCCAGAGTCCATAGTTTTCATTGCCGTTCACTCTTAGTGTTGTACATGCTATGGGTTTGAACAAATTTGCCTTTTGCTATTTTTAAAGAGGGAAGGTTGGTTTGTAATGAAAAAATTACTCCCATGGCCTTCTCAGTGGGACTCCCTCTGACACTTCCCAAACATAGCTCATTCAGCCATTCATTTGGGGACCACAAAACCAGTATGCATAGTACTGTGCAGGATCTTGCCTAGGAGACAAGAATACCAATGACTCTTCTCTCTTGTGTGGAGTTGTATGTGCATTCAGTGCGGCGAAGGGGAATTAGGTCTCATGCAGATTTTTTTCACCCAATATTTATTGAAAATCTATTATGTGCAAAGATGGTCATTTTGTGAGCACCTTTGCACATAATAGTCACCTATGAATGACTGTGACACAAAGATAAAGAAAACAATTATTATAATATGCTATGATAAGTGTTTTGATAGATGTAAGCCTAGGGATAATAAAGCAGTCCCTTCCTCTCAGAAACCGCATGATTTCTAGCCATAGTCTCCACTCTAGACCCTGCTTTGATCCAAACAAGTGCTTGAAATGTAGCAAACTTACTTCTCTTAGGCTCCATAACTTCACTGTAACCTTGAGAATGTGATTTCATAAAAGGTTGTGTCCACCTTTCTGCCCATAAGTCATTGCCTGCATCCAAATGTAGTCACACCGTACTCACCTCACAAATACCGTCAGAAATCTAACACCAAAAATGCCATCTTGACGTTACATATTTACCTTCATTAAGACTTTCCTTTTTGGTTTTCTTTTTCAACCTCAACCCAGGACTAATTCAAGCTGTGATCGCCTAGGTTCTTACATCAGCAACATCTGTCACCAAAAATAAATATTCTGCAATCAAAATTTAACTGGCCTAGCAATTTTCTTGGTGATGCATGAGGCAGAACAGAATTCAGCTTCATTCTTCCTCTGCTAAATTGGTTTTACAGCACTAAGTGTAGGAAAGATTTATGTTTTAGTAAATTAAGCAGAGGCAGCCCAGAGAAAACAAAAGACGCAAATACATGCAAGCCCACAGTATTCTTTTATATTCAGTTTTGCTCCCATATAATGTAATATATTTTAACAAGTTGAAAAACATAGAGAAGAGACAATGCTTCTAGTTAAAATGAAATTTGAATTTCAGCTGTAAACTGTTTTAACAGCTGAACAATGTGATTTGTAGTCTTATTAAATCAAGAAAAACTTGAATACCCTTATTAAACATTGGTAAAAGTAGTAATTATAAAATCCCTAGCATATTTTCCACTCCTTAAGTAAATTATACTTACTGCTCCTGTTACAGCATTTCAGTTTACAAAGCAATTTCATACATATTACCTCATTTAATCTTTAAAACATTTTTCAGACAAGAATTATCATTCTTATTAAACAAATGGAGAAACTGGATCCTAGAAGTTAAATCCAATACAACAGACCTAAGAATTGCAATGAGAGGCTGGATAAAAGTTAATTATTTTTTTCTTCTTATTCTGGACGCTGTATAGTCAATTCTCATTATTCATGGTAATTATGTTCTACAAAGTTGCCATGAACATGGAATTCACAAATTACTGAACCACTACTCTTGGGAGAAATACAGGATTAAGTTCCTGTGAGCCTCTAGCAACAATACTTTCATCAACCAATCTTGTTTTATGTGAGTTTCTGTTTAAAAACACCTTATTTAATATATATATACATATGTATGCACATATATGTATGTATATATATATACAGTTGATTGAACCCATGACCAACAGGAGTAGGACTCAGGCCTGAATAAAACTTATGTAACACACTGACATTCTCCATAAGGTATATCACAGCCTTCCTGTACTTAAAAACGCTAGAGAGTACTTCAGAACTATGCTTGGGGGCCATTTTAAACAGTGAAATCAACAAAAAGCACAAAAATGCAAAAGAAAAAACAAAACATGGCACTAAACAGACCACAAAAGAACATTTGTTTACAATACTGTTACTGAACCTAACTCAGGTTCACTCACCAGACATGCAACAAAGCCAATCTACTGATAACAAGTGGTGGTGAAGGAAAGTACAGTGTTTATTTGCAGAGGCCAAGCAAGAAGAATAGGCAGCTAATGTTCAAAAGACCCAAACTCCCCAATGGCTTTCAGGAAGGGTTTTTAAAGGCAACATTAGGGATGAGGATTGCAGGGTGTGTGATCAGCTCATGGACATTCTTCTGACTGACTGGCAGTGAGGTAACAGGGTGATGTTTTGGGAATCTTATTATTAATCTTCTGGTTCCAACCAGTCTGGGGTCTATGTGTTTGTGGTCAGCATGTAGTCAACATCCCCCACTGGATGGGGATCTTAGTTTCTGCAGAACAACTCAAAGGTATGCATCAGATTGTTATCCTTATCCCTTCAGGAAGAACTAGGAGTCCTGTGGTGCTATTGTTCAAGCTATTATTACTTTTCTTACTTGACTGATTTCCTTTGTTCATGCATTTTCCATTTCTTTAATCATTAACTCTTTGAGTCTGCTCTTTGAAACTTGGGGAAGGCCTAGGATACAAAAGCTCTTTCTAGAAACAAGAAGCAAGGATATGGAGGGGCTGGTACCCGGGAGAGCCCCGCAAGATGCTGCTCAGTTTCAATATAAGAATGAAACAAGGCAGAGTATCTTTTTGTTCAACCTCAGCCAGGAACATGTGCATTTGTTGGGTGACCCAAATTGTTTGACACTCTCCACATATCCACACCTGTCTTCAAATGATCAAGAAAGTGCTGTGAGTACTGATTTGGGGGTTACAAATATATTTTAGTGAGTAGGCAAATTTGCAAATATAAAAAATCCATGGATTATGAGAATTGATTGTGTATTACCAATTCATGTCTTCTAAAGATGTTTATATATCCATCTAAAACAAGTAACTTAGAAAAGGGGTGGGGGAAGGGGTGAATATGTTTAGTTGTGTACACTTTAAATGTTGATAGCAATGTTCCAGTGATGATGTGGAGTGTCGATGAGGGATCAGGACCTCCCATGAAGATGCTGTATGTCTTTAACCTTTCTCTTGACAACTGACATGTCATGTGACATGTTTTATACTGAGGGAAACCTGGTGATAAAAGATGTGCAAATGGATGTAGGGAGATGGAAGTGTTTGGATTTGGGTCTACCTAATTGTACTCTGACTAAACTGTTTAGGAACATAGTCTGAAGAAAATGATTGTATGTCAGCCTGGGTTCTCCAGAGAAACAGAACCAATAGGAGAGTGACTATACCTATTCCAGGAACTGCAGTCAGCAAGCTGGAAACTCAGGAAAGCCAATGGTATAGTGTGAATCTGGAGGCCTGAGAGGCAGGATAACCAATGGTGCAATCTCCAGTATGAATCTAAAGGGGAGCAAAATATACCACCCCAAAATATACCTCTTTGGCATAAGGTTTATCTTGAGCTGATTATTTTCAAGAAATAGCACACAGGAGAAACTGAAAACTGGAATAGAAGTTACCCTCTGTAAGGGACATTTATATTTATAAAGGAAATCTCCATTGTAAGAGTGTCTCACTCTCGGTCCCAGAAAGAGGAGGATGACTAAACCTCTAGAAACTCTTACCAATGGAGAAGGCATGGACTTAAATCTACAAAACAACTGTGCCGTTGTTTACTTTGTTTATCTGATAACCGCCAATAACTGGCTCCACACTCCTCCCCCCAACATTTTCTTCTGTCTTTAGATGGAGATGGTCTTTAAGGTGGCTTGGACCATTTTGGAGAATTACTAAGTTTTCTTCAATTTCTCCCATGTATACAGGAGGTATATATATGGTATACAAGTACATGTTATTAAACTTCTTTTGTTTTTCTCCTGTTAATCTGTCTTTTAGGATAGGGGATTGTGATAAAATCAATAAGAGACTACACAGATGTCTAACTGCAGAAATCAAATATGATTCATATGGAAAGGTGCTGTAATGATTAAAATTCAACCAACAAGCCTTGGGATAATCAAGAAACAAGTCACTGTGACCACTGTTGTGACTGGTTAAGATTTAACATGTCTTATTTAAATACCTTTAATCCATGTGTTTATAAAAGTAATTATCCCTATCTCAGGACTGCAACTTACCTAATAAGTATTAACTATAAAATACTGGTGAGATGGTTTGCATTTTAATATGTTAATATTTTGGATAAGAAATATAACTTAAATAGAAAAACTTTATCTATGCCTTTTAGAAGTCTCGAAAGTAGAATTAAATAGGATTTCTATTTAAGCACATACATGAGGTTACCCAGGTCACAACAGTAAACAGCCAAGTAGTGACAGATTTTAAACAAATACTCTCATCCCAGTACAAGTAAAAGAAAGGGAAACAGATCAATGTTCAACCCTCATGATTTTATTTTATGAAAATATCAGTAAGTTACTGCTTCCCTCTCTGGAAAGTATAATAAATAGAACTCCTTTCAGGAGCTTTGAAAATTTTTCTGTTACCAAAAATTATAAAGTTTCTGTATGAACATTCAAAGAGATTTTCAAAATTTTTGTTTGGAATATCAAGGAAGCAAGGTTCTTGGGATTTTCTTAGGAATAATGGCAGAGCATTACAAATAGAAAAATCACTGGAATTACAATTTAAAGTGTAAAACTGCAATGAAGATTCATTTTTTGAAAACTACTATGAAAGCAAATTAGCACTAGACTGAAAAACAAAGATTTAAAAAAAAAATAACAATATTCAGATGACATTTGTCTAAATGACAACGTGAAAACTATATACAAAGTAAGAAAATAAAAGCTAAGTACAGAGGTTCCCAGGATAAGTAATTCATTATTGAAAACATGACTGTCAACTACTAGGGCAATTTGCAGATTATAGAGGTAGATAGACTTCACATACCAGTAGAGATGCTATAACGACACAAGAGAAAAAAGGGTGCTATACTTTATCTTTTTATTTTAATTTTTTAAAATTTTTTTAACATCTTTATTAGAGTATAATTGCTTTAAAATGGTCTGTCAGTTTCTGCTTTATAACAAACTGAATCAGTTATACATATACATATGTCCCCATATCTCTTCCCTCTTGCATCTCCCTCACTCCCACCCTCCCAATCCCACCACTCTAGGTGGTCACAAAGCACCTAGCTGATCTCCCTGTGCTATGTGGCTGCTTCCCACTAGCTATCTATTTTATTTTTCGTAGTGTATATATGTCCATGCCACTCTCTCACTTTGTCCCAGCTTACCCTTCAACCCCTCTGTATCCTCAAGTCCATTCTCTACTAGGTCTGCATCTTTATTCCCATCTTGCCACTAGGTTCTTCTGACCATTTTCTTTTTTTATATATATATTCCATATATATATGTTAGCATACGGTATTTGTTTTTCTCCTTCCGACTTACTTCACTCTGTTTGACAGTCTCTAGATCCATCCATGTCTCAACAAATGACTCAATTTCGTTCATTTTTATGGCTGAGTAATATTCCATTGTATACATGTGCCACATCTTCTTTATCCATTCATCTGTTGATGGACACTTAGGTTGCTTCCATGTCCTGGCTATGGTAAGTAGAGCTGCAATGAACAATTTGGTATATGACTCTTTTTGAATTATGGTTTTCTCACGTTATATGCCCAGTAGTGGGATTACTGGGTTGTATGGTAGTTCTATTTTTAGTTTTTTAAGGAATCTCCATACTGTTCTCCATAGTGGCTGCATCAATTTATCAATTCCCACCAACAGTGCAAGAGAGTTCCCTTTTCTCCACACCCTCTCCAGCATTTATTGTTTCTAGATTTTTTGATGATGGCCATTCTGACTGGTGTGAGATGATATCTCATTGTAGTTTTGATTTGCAATTCTCTAATGATTAATGATGTTGAGCATTCTTTCATGTGTTTGTTGGAAGTCTGTATATCTTCTTTGGAGAAATGTCTATTTAGGTCTTCTGCCCATTTTTGGATTGGGTTGTTTATTTTTTTGTAATTGAGCTGCATGAGCTGCCTGTAAATTTTGGAGATTAATTCTTTGTCAGTTGCTTCATTTGCAAATATTTTCTCCCATTCTGAGGGTTGTCTTTTCACCCTGTTTGTGGTTTCCTTTGCTGTGCAAAAGCTTTGAAGTTTCATTAGGTCCCATTTGTTTATTTTTGTTTTTATATCTATTTCTCTAGGAGGTGGGTCAAAAAGGATATTGCTGTGATTTATGTCATAAAGTGTTCTGCCTATGTTTTCCTCTAAGACTTTGATGGTATCTGGCCTTACATTGAGGTCTTTAATCCATTTTGAGTTTATTTTTGTGTATGGTGTTAGGGAGTGTTCCAATTTCATACTTTTACATATACCTAGCCAGTTTTCCCAGCACTACTTCTTGAAGAGGCTGTCTTTTCCCCACTGTATATTCTTGCCTCCTTTATCAAAGATAAGGTGAACATATGTGCGTGGGTTTATCTCTGGGCTTTATATCCCATTCCATTGATCTATATTTTTGTGCCAGTACCACACTGTCTTGATTATTTTAGCTTTGTAGTATAGTCTGAAATCAGGGAGCCTGACTCCTCCAGCTCCATTTTGCTTTCTCAAGATTGCTTTGGCTGTTAGGGGTCTTTTGTGTTTCCATACAAATTGTGAAATTTTTTTTCTAGTTCTGTGAAAAATGCCATTGGTAGTTTGATAGGGATTGCATTGAATCTATAGATTGCTTTGGGTAGTAGAGTCATTTTCACAATGTTGATGCTTCCAATTCTAGAATATGGTATATCTCTCCATATGTTGGTAATATCTTTATTTTCTTTCGTCAGTGTCTTATAATTTTATGCATATAGGTCTTTTGTCTCCTTAGGTAGGTTTATTCCTAGATATTTTATTCTTTTTGTTGCAATGGTAAATGGGAGTGTTTTCTTAATTTCACTTTCAGATTTTTCATCATTACTGTATATGAATGCAAGAGATTTCTGTGCATTAATTTTGTATCCTGCTACTTTACCAAATTCATTGATTAGCTCTACTAGTTTTCTGGTAGCATCTTTAGGATTCTCTATGTATAGTGTCATGTCATCTGCAAACAGTGACAGCTTTACTTCTTCTTTTCCAACTTGGATTCCTTTTTTTTCTTTTTCTTCTCTGATTGCTGTGGCTAAAACTTCCAAAACTATGTTGAATAATAGTGGTGATAATGGGCAACCTTGTCTGGTTCCTGATCTTAGTGGAAATGGTTTCAGTTTTTCACCATTGAGGATGATGTTGGCTGTGGGTTTGTCATATATGGCCTTTATTATACTGAGAAAAGTTCCCTCTATGCCTACTTTCTGGAGGGTTTTTATCATAAATGGGTGTTGAATTTTGTCAGAAGCTTTCTCTGCATCTACTGAGATGATCATATGGTTTTTATTCTACAGTTTGTTAATATGGTGTATCACGTTGATTGATTTGCATATATTGAAGAATCCTTGCATTCCTGGGATAAAACCCACTTGATCATAATGTATGATCCGTTTAATGTGCTGTTGGATTATGTTTGCTAGTATTTTGTTGAGAATTTTTGCATCCATGTTTATCAGTGATATTGACCTGTAGTTTTCTTTCGTTGTGACATCTTTGTCTGGTTTTGGTAGCAAAGTGATGGTGGCCTCGTAGAATGAGTTTGGGAGTGTTCCTCACTCTGCTATATTTTGGAACAGTTTGAGAAGGATAGGTGTTAGCTCTTCTCTAAATGTTTGATAGAATTCACAGGTGAAGCCATCTGGTCCTGGGCTTTTGTTTGTTGGAAGATTTTATTTATTTTCTATTTAAAAATTTTTTTTTGCTGTACGTGGGCCTCTCACTGTTGTGGCCTCTCCTGTTGTGGAGCACCGGCTCTGGACACACAGGCTCAGTGGCCATGGCTCATGGGCCCAGCCGCTCCACGGCATGTGGGATATTCCCAGACTGGGGCACGAACCTGTGTCCCCTGCATTGGGAAGTGGACTCTCAACCACTGCGCCACCAGGGAAGTCCTTGTTGGAAGATTTTTAATCATAGTTTCAATTTCAGTACTTGTGATTGGTCAGTTCATATTTTCTATTTCTTCCTAGTTCAGTCTCGGAACGTTGTGCATTTCTAAGAATTTGTCCATTTCTTCCAGGTTGTCCATTTTATTGGCATGGAGTTGCTTGTAGTAATCTCTCATGATCCTTTGTATTTCTGCAGTGTCAGTTGTTACTGCTCCTTTTTCATTTCTAATTCTATTGATTTGAGTCTTCTCCCTTTTTTTCTTGCTGAATCTGGCTAATGGTTTATCTATTTTGTTTATCTTCTCAAAGAACCAGCTTTTAGTTTTATTGATCTTTGCTATTGTTTCCTTCATTTCTTTTTCATTTATTTCTGATATAATCTTTGTGATTTCTTTCCTTCTGCTAACTTTGGGGTTTTTTTTGTTCTTCTTGCTCTAATTGCTTTAGGTGCAAGGTTAGGTTGTTTGAGATGTTTCTTGTTTCTTAAGGTAGGCTTGTATAGCTATAAACTTCCCTCTTAGAACTGCTTTTGCTGCATCCCATAGGTTTTGGGTCATTGTGTTTTCATTGTCATTTGTTTCTAGGTATTTTTTGATTTCCTCTTTGATTTCTTCAGTGATATCTTGGTTATTAAGTAGTGTGTTGTTTAGCCTCCATGTGTTTGTATTTTTTACAGATCTTTTCCTGTAATTGATATCTAGTCTCATAGCATTGTGGTTGGAAAAGATACTTGATATGATTTCCATTTTCTTAAAGTTACCAAGGCTTGATTTGTGATCCAAGATGTGATCTATCCTGGAGAACATTCCATGAGCACTTGAGAAGAATGTGTATTCTGTTGTGTTTGGATGGAATGTCCTATAAATATCAATTAAGTCCATCTTGTTTAATGTATCATTTAAAGCTTGTGTTTCCTTAGTTATTTTCATTTTGGATGGTCTGTCCATTGGTGAAAGTGGGGTGTTAAAGTCCCCTACTATGATTGTGTTACTGTTGATTTCCCTTTTTATGGCTCTTAGTATTTGCCTTATGTATTGAGGTACTCCTATGTTGGGTGCATAAATATTTACAACTGTTATATCTTCTTCTTGGATTGATCCATTAATCATTATGTAGTGTCCTTCTTTGTCTCTTGTAATAGTCTTGGTTTTAAAGTCTATTTTGTCTGTTATGAGAACTGCTGCTCCAGCTTTCTTTTGATTTCCATTTGCATGGAATATCTTTTTCCATCACCTCACTTACAGTCTATGTGTGTGCCTAGGTCTGAAGTGGGTCTCTTGTATGCAGCATATAGATGGATCTTGTTTTTGTATCCTTTCAGCCAGTCTATGTGTTTTGGTGGGAGCATTTAATCCATTTACATTTAAGGTAATTATCGATATGTATGTTCCTATTCCCATCTTCTTAACTGTTTTGGGTTTATTATCGTAGGTCTTTTCCTTCTCTTGTGTTTCCTGGCTAGAGAAGTTCCTTTAGCATTTGTTGCAAAGCTGCTCTTGTGGTGCTAAATTCTCTTAGCTTTTGCTTGTCTATAAAGCTTTTAATTTCTCTGTCAAATCTGAATGAGATCCTTGCTGGGTAGAGTTATCTTGGTTCTAGGTTTTTCTCCTTCATCACTTTAAATATGTCCTGCCACTCCCTTCTGGCTTGCAGAATTTCTGCTGAAGGATCAGCTCTTAACCTTATGGGGATTCCCTTGTGTGTTATTTTTCCCTTGCTGCTTTTAATATTTATTCTTTGCATTTAATTTTTGATAGTTTAATTAATATGTGTCCTGGTGTGTTTCTCCTTGGATTTATTCTGTATGGGACTCTCTGTACTTCCTGGACTTGATTAACTATTTCCTTTCCCATATTATGGAAGTTTTCAACTATAATCTCTTCAAATATTTTCTCAGTCCCTTTCTTTTTCTCTTCTTCTTCTGGGACCCCTATAATTCGAATGTTGGTGCGCTTAATGTTGTCCCAGAGGTTTCTGAGATTGTCCTCAATTCGTTTCATTCTTTTTTCTTTATTCTGCTCTGCAGTAATTATTTCCACTATTTTATCTTCCAGGTCACTTATCCGTTCTTCTGCCTCAGTTATTCTGCTATTGATCCCTTCTAGAGAATTTTTAATTTCATTTATTGTGTTGTTCTTCTCTGTTTGCTTGCTCTTTAGTTGTTCTAGGTCCTTGTTAAACGTTTCTTGTATTTTCTCCGTTCTGTTTCCAAGATTTTGGATCATGTTTACTATCATTATTCTGAATTCTTTTTCAGGTAGACTGCCTATTTCCTATTCATCTGTTAGGTCTGGTGGGTTTTTGCCTTGTTCCTTCATCTGCTGTGTGTTTCTCTGTTTTCTCATTTTGCTTAACTTACTGTGTTTGGGGTCTCCTTTTCGTAGCCTGCAGGTTCATAGTTTCCGTTGTTTTTGGTGTCTGTTCCCAGTGGCTAAGGTTTGTTCAGTGGGTTGTGTAGTCTTCCTGTGGAGGGGACTAGTGCCTGTGTTCTTGTGGATGACACTGGATCTTGTCTTTCTGGTGGACAGGTCCATGTCTGGTGGTGTGTTTTTGGGTGTCTGTGGTCTTATTATGACTTTCGGCAGCCTCTGTGCTAATGGATGGGGTTGTGTTCCTGTCTTGCTGGTTGTTTGGCATAGGGTGTCCTGCACTGTAGCTTGCTGGTCGTTGAGTGGAGCTGGCGTGGCGTTGAGATGGAGATATCTGGGAGATTTTCACCGTTTGATATCATGTGGAGCTGGGAGGTCTCTTGTGGACCAGTGTCCTGAACTTGGCTCTCCCACCTCAGTGGCACAGCCCTGATGCCTGGATGGAGCACCAAGAGCCTGTCCTCCACACAGCTCAGAATAAAAGGGAGAAAAAAAAGAAAGAAAGAAAGAAGATAAAAATAAAATAAAGTAAAATAAAAGAAAGTTATTAAAATAAAAAAGATAGAAAAATAATTTTTTAAGTAATAATAATTAAAAAAAACCAGACAGACAGAACCCTAAGACAAATGGTAAAAGCAAAGTTATACAGACAAAATCACACACAGAAGCACACATTCACACTCACAAAAAGAGAAAAAGGGGAAAATATATATATATTGTTGCTCCCAAAGTCCACCTCCTCAATTTGGGATGATTCATTGTCTATTCAGGTCTTCCACAGATACAGGGTACATCAAGTTAATTGTGGAGATTTAATCCGCTGCTCCTGAGGCTGCTGGGAGAGATTTCCCTTTCTCTTCTTTGTTCGCACAGATCCCGGGGTTCAGCTTTGGAGTTGGACCCGCCTCTGCGTGTAGGTCACCTGAGGGCATCTGTTCTTCACTCAGACAGGATGGGGTTAAAGGAGCAGCTGATTCAGGGGCTCTGGCTCAGTCAGGCCGCGGGGGAGGAAGGGGTACAGATGCGGGACGAGCCTGCGGCGGCAGAGGCCAGCGTGACATTGCACCAGCTTGAGGCTCATCGAGCGTTCTCCTGGGAAATTTGATCCTGGATCCTGGGACCCTGGCAGTGGCGGGCTGCACAGGCTCCCTGGAAGGCGGCTGTGGATAGTGACCTGGGCTCGCACACAGGCTTCTTGGTGGCGGCAGCAGCAGCCTTAGCGTCTCATGCCCGTCTCTGGGGTCCACGCTTGTAGCGCGGCTCGCACCCGTCTCTGGAGCTCCTTTAAGCGGCGCTCTTAATCCCTCCCCTCACGCACCAGTAAACAAAAAGGCAAGAAAAAGCCTCTTGCCTCTTCGGCAGGTCCAGGCTTTTTCCCGGACTCCCTCCCGGCTAGCCGTCGCGCACTATCCCCCTTCAGGCTGTGTTCACGCCGCCAACCCCAGTCCTCTCCCTGAGCTCCGACCAAAGCCCAAGCCTCAGCTCGCAGCCCCGCTCGCCCTGGCGGGTGAGCAGACAAGCCTCTCGGGCTGGTGAGTGCCGTCCGGCACCGATCCTCTGTGCGGGAATCTCCCCGCTTTGCCCTCCGCGCCCCCGTTGTGCTCTCCTCCGCGGCTCCGAAGCTCCCCCCCCCGCCCCCGCGCCACCCGCAATCTCCGCCCGCGAAGGGACTTCCTAGTGTGTGGAAACCTTTCCTCCTTCACAGCTCCCTCCCACTGGTGCAGGTCCCGTCCCTATTCTTTTGTCTTTGTTTTTCTTTTTTCTTTTGCCCTACACAGGTATGTGGGGACTTTGCCTTTTGGGAGGTCTGAGGTCTTCTGCCAGCGTTCAGTGGGTGTTCTGTAAGAGTTGTTCCACGTGTAGATGTATTTCTGATATATCTGTGGGGAGGAAGGTGATCTCCGCGTCTTACTCTTCTGCCATCTTGAAGCTCCTCCCTGTCCTTTAGCTTTAAATAGCAAAAATTCCACCAGAGATTCCCATGTTCAATGGCAATTAATGCAAGAATGTTTCAAGACATTCTCCATCATTCCCTGCAAAATGAACAGCATCCACCTCTTCAGTAAACTTTTTGAAATTCTATCCAACCTTCTCATGCTCTCCTTAGCTCTCATGTGATTCTAGTTCTCTTTTACCTCTTTTTAAATATTATCTACTCATAAAAACAAACAAGCAACCAAAAAAGAATGTCTTTCTTTTTTACATGATTCTATTGTCTATTTAAAACAGACTGACTAGTTCCAGCACCATATTGGCAACTACAATCTGTGCCTCTCTCACCTGATGTTCTTTAGTAATCAGAGACAGTCTGGGGGAGTTAGAAAATCGCATTGCTATCTGGCCTTGCTTTCAACATACTTTATAAGGCAATCATGAAACATCATACTAATTAACAGTGAAGAATCCTTTGCTCCTGAAAATACACAACATAATACAGCAACCATACAAAAACTCTTTAAAAAAATATTTTAGGTAGAAACTTGGAGAGTCTTCAAAAATTAAAAGGTATTCTTATAGGCTTTCCCACTGCCTTACTGAAATACCTAGACAATGTCTTCCTGGTATCTCCATCCCTCATAAGTGAAGGAAGAAGATTATTGACATACTATTACATACATGATTATCTTACAAATTTAATTTATAGAAAAGTTTGCTTATGCAATAAGAATTGGGATTTAAATATTTAAGGAATATTGGCCTTTAAGTTGCCAAGTTCTGAAATCCAAAGGAGAGCCATAGAGTTTTAAACCATGAGTTGTAAACTTGTGATCCTACTTGTGTATGTTAAAAAAAGAAAAAAAAAGAAAGAAAAAAACCAGAAGAAAAGTTAAATGTAAGCTACTTGAAGAAAACACACACATACACACACACAAACACACAAACACACACACAATACATATAATGACCAGGAAAAAATTCAGCACAATTTGTTAAATAAAAACACGTTAACCTCTTATTTGCCCCATACTTGGATAAGAAAACTCTATAAATCATGGAATACAGGGTATGGAACATGGTAGACATGCAATCTCTTCCTCAACATTTCCTCTCTCCTTCTCTCTTCTTTTTCACTCTCTCCCTCTCCTCCTGTTTCCTATGTGTTTATATGCATATGGCATCCCTTCCAAAATTAGAACCACACTTGCTTCTACAAAGCCTTCCCTTGATCTCCAAGCCCGTATGTCCTACTCAGTGCCTCAAGCACTTATGTGATTTGAACCATACTGTCCAGTTTGTATCTAGGTACTTGTCTTTGTATGTTATCTCTAAGTGAACTTGTAAGTCCTTTAAAGGCAGAAACTACAGATGAATGCCTTCTTTAACATCTATTTTTAAGTTGTTTATGTACACGTAAAGACACATACACCCATACACAATGCTTAATCCATGAGTGGCATTTTGACTATTCATTCTACCACTATAACAAAGGGGCAGGACTGATGGATCAAAAAGAAGTGATAGATTTTATCTTTTTCTTTTTTTACTAGTACAATTTATGATTCTATTACACACAACACACATGAACAAACTGGGGAAGTTACCCCTTGAAAATCAAACAAGAGGAAATGAGTTTGAATTATAACAAAGAAGATTTCTGTCATCAGTTTCTTAAGAGTAAAGTTATTCTTACGTGATCTTAAAAAACTATATCATGCACCATTAGTCTGGTGATTTCCTTCATCGGTGTGGTCAACTTGATATGTTACAGCAATCAGAATCAATATGAACTAAAAAATTTAATGCAAACATATTTATACACATTTATCAGTATCTTGAATGGAGACATCAATATTTTGATAGAGAATCTCTCCTTTGTTGATGTTTATTGTTACTAGATTCTCATGTGACTGATTTCTAAGTCAGAAAAAGTAAATAACCCTACAAGTTCTATCACAGTTTTAAGAGTCTATGAAATTCTGTTTCTAGGCACATAATTTGATATCCATCTCAAAATCAAACAGCATGAGGAGCACTAATATGGAAATTTTCCACATATGCAAAAACGCAGGGGTGGATCGAAAAACAACATCTTTAAATGTGTTAAAATTTGTTTTTGAAATGCATTTTGTTGCTTTTAAACAAAATGTTAGTATGTGATTATAAAGTTCTAAATGCAGTGTTTCAATCAAGTGCAGAAATAAATCATGAAGGACTTTAGGGAAAAATGTTATTTCATCCAATGTAACTAGAAAACAAACAAATCCCAGCAGAGAAAACAAATACTGCAAGCTTGAGGTAGAAACCAAATCTCAATGTATCCAAAGAAAATAAGCAAAATTAACATTTCCCCTCAGCAGTCCCTCTTGACAGATGGTCCTTTACTCTCATGCATAGAAAATCACTTCAAGACTCAGGAAGAATTATAGTATGTCTCTAGATGAATTCTCAGACAACCATTAAAACAGTAATTACAATGACTATTAAAACATGGGGAATTATGAACATAAAGACATAAAATCAGATAATAAAATACTAATAAATGTATAAATTTATTTTACATATTTATATTCTTTTAACAACTTAATATACAAATAAGAGAACCATTAAAAATTATGTTAGAATGACATACCTATAGCTTAAATTTTATTTAAATGGCCTTAATATATAAACATTGTCTATAATTAAAGGTGATGTTTAATGATAATTTTCTAGAAATATGTCCATTTTCAATAACACATTTAATAGAATATTCTTTTCCTTTTCAGAAAATTAAGTCTGTACCATCTTGAGATTTTTAACATATCTTCTGTTCCATGATTTACAAGAGATTACAGCTTTGTAATCACACCAAAGCTACTTTTTTTTTTTTTTCCCACTGTTGTGGCCTCTCCCGTTGCGGAGCACAGGCTCCGAATGCGCAGGCTCAGCGGCCATGGCTCACGGGCCCAGCCACTCCGCAGCATGTGGGATCTTCCCGGACCGAAGCACGAACCCATGTCCCCTGCCTCGGCAGGTGGACTCTCACCCACTGCGCCACCAGGGAAGCCCCCAAAGCTACCTTTTAATTCCTAATCCAGCAAACTTCTCTTTCTTCTCGTGTATACATTTCCCTGCAATCTTTGATGTTGTCGAACACACCAGCCCAAATTAAAAAAAAAAAAAAATCTATCTTCCCTAGGAATGCATCTTCTCAGTTGGTTCTTTACATTATTATACTTTTCTCCTTACTTAGACCCTTAAACCAAAACCTGCTCCATAAATGGAAATGGTCTCCACAAATTTGCCTTCTTCCCTCAGTTATTTTTTCTTTACGTAACTTTATCCTAGCTTTACCTACTACGTTTATTGTAAGAACTTACAAATTTGCATTTCCAGCCACAATCTCACTTCGCGGTTCCAATGCTAAAATTTTAATTTTCTGCCAGATTGTTCTATTTTATTATTCACCATTGGCCCAACTTTATGTCATCAGAATCAGTTTTTTTCACATTTTCCTCAAAATAATTTTATGAAACCAAACAACATGTTTCTATTACTTAAACTACTATTCTACCTGTTTAACAAGTCTGAAATGTGAGAGCTATCTTTTCCACGTTTCTCCTTTATGCCCAAAATCCAGTTGGTCAAATATCAAAACCTTTACATTGTCCCCATCCTGGACATTTCTACCCCCGCAATTATGGTGAAGATCCTTGTCATCTTCTCTCTACACCAGCAGTATTCAAAATGCACTGAGTATACTCAAGGGTTAACATGGCAATACACTTGGGCATTTATTTGTATTTCTATTTTTGTTAATATTTTATAATGTCTATAAGTTATTAATATATATAATTTATTTAAAAAACCATGTGGTAGTATGTGCTCCAATTTTTTAACGAAAGGAATGAACAATCAAAAAAAGTTTGGGTACTTCTGAAAGAATATTTTAATAGCCCCCTAAAAGGTAATTAGCTTTCCTGTTTTCAGCGTGTACCCTCCACCTCATGAGCACATAACTGCCAGATGAATGCTTCCTAGGCCTAACAATGTTCACCTCACTATCTGAACAGAGTTCTTCAGTGGCTCTCTATTGCCTCCTCAAGGAAACACAGTCTTGGTATTGCGGCACTCAGGGTCAACCACACACTGACCAGATCCCTTCTCCAAACAAACACACATAAACACACATTATTTTTCCAGCCATAACTTTCATTCTTCATTTTCATAATCTCATCATTCCAATAAAATTAAACCATCTGTCATTATCTAAAATATACCAAGTGCCTCTCTAGGGCCATGAATGTATAAGCCTAATAAAAGCCAGGCCCTCATGCAAAAAGCTAAATAATAAAAATAAATATACAGAGTCATATTTATGGAAGCTCATTCCAACAACCAAAAATAAGTCTTAATGGAAATCCACTCTACTTGCATGTCTTTAGGATTATTAGAGGAGGTCCAATTTCTAATCCATACAAACCCATCTCAACTCCTCTCATTAATACCCGGTTTTCTTGTACTCACAACTGCTCTGGAGTTTCCTATATGTGAAACTTCAACAACCCTCTCCACTTTAGTCCATGAAGCATATCTTTCTCTCTCTACTCTCCATTGTTCCTCAGCTTCTTATTATGTAGCATCTCTAAATAAGACAAGCTATGTAATAGCAAGATATTTTTCTGGTGTTGTCCAGCATTTTCTTCAGAAAAAAACAAAAAAACCCCCAAAAGACAGGACTTCCCTGGTGGCTCAGTAGTTAAGAATCCGCCTGCCAATGCAGGGAACACGGGCTCGATCCCTGGTCCAGGAAGATCCCACATGCCGCAGAGCAGCTAAGCCTGTGCACCACAACTACTGAGCCTGCGCTCTAGAGGCCGCGAACCACAACTACAGAAGCCCGCACGTTCTAGGGCCCGCGAGCCGCAACTACTAAAGTCCGCGGGCCTAGAGCCCGTGCTCCTCAACAACAGAAGCCACCGCAATGAGAAGCCTGCGCACCGCAACAAAGAGCAGCCCCTGCTCACAGCAACTAGAAAAAGCTCACACGCAGCAACGAAGACCCAACGCAGCCAAAAATTAAAAAATAATAATAATAATAAAAATTAAAAAGGACTATACAGGCTTATTTTTTTAAAAAAAAACCCAAAAAACAAAAACAGAACTTCTCTTAGGAGATGTGAGTCAGAAGAGTGGAGAAATATGTACATAATCTGGGTGGTGGGTTGGGGGGTTGGGTGTGATGGACACAACACCCTCATACATTAACAGAAAGCATTTCTATACTCTGGGCAGTCACAATATACCTTCAGCCATGAAAACCTGTTTATATCCAAAAATTGAAATCCTATTTGGTTTTCAAGATATGATCAAATTTCAATGCCACCATGATTTCCTACCACAAAAATTAGTTTCTTTGCTCTCACTGGCCATTATCCTTGATTTATCTTCTAATACATGTTTAACATACAGCCTTTCAAAATAGTCACCATCCTATCCAAATTTTCCTAATACACTGGTAACTTTTGAAAGTCAGAGACTAAACCCTTATCTTCGAATCCACCATGGCATCTATCGGAAAACATTGCAAACAATAGGTAAATGTTAAAATATGTAAGGAAACATCAAATATTGTCATGATGTTTTCAGCAGAGACAAATTGTTAGATTTTCTTGTCTTTTTTTTGGAGGGGATATTATTATTTAGTAGTCTTTGATAGTCTTCCCACGTAGAGAATATATCTCTAAATCAAATTACGTATTATAATATTCACTGTAATAATACTTATGATAACTTCAAGTTGGGAAAAAGAATTTATTTATTTATTTATTTTTTTTGTGGTACGCAGGCCTCTCACTGCTGTGGCCTCTCCCGTTGCGGAGCACAGGCTCCGGACGCGCAGGCTCCGGACGCGCAGGCTCAGCCACTCCGGGGCATGTGGGATCATTCCCAGACTGGGGCACGAACCCGTGTCCCCTGCATCGGCAGGCGGACTCTCAACCACTGCGTCACCAGGGGAGCCCGGGAAAAAGAATTTATATCCTGACTTTAAATCTGTTCCTCTTCAAAAGGCAAAAATTAGAAAAGAGCAATAGCTGAATAGTAACAGCTTTTGACATTAAAATAGTATATTTGTTTGAGGTCAGTGCTGCTTATTCAAAAGATACAGTAATTAAATTAGTAAAACATGATTTTACAAAACTTGTATAAGATTCTTAAAAGTTATTAAATCCACAAGGAATGGTACAAGAGAAATAGTCACAAAAGGAGAAATCTAACAGGTTCTTCTGCTTGCAGGGCTCTGAAACCACATTTAGTAATTCATTCATTTAAAAAATATTGATTTATTATTTAGTGTTTGTCAGGTATTATATTGTAAGGACCTACAGTAGATTAAAGATTACTGAGAGGTTCATCCATTTCTTGAAGACTAAAAAATTAGAGCCATGAAACAGCTTAGTGATTTAAAGTAGGCTATGAATATATAATCATTCACTATTCAAAAATCAAATGACTTATTGAGTGTTGTGTGACAAGTAATTTGCTAGGCTGGAACTGGTAAGATAACGAAAACTCAGTCCAGTTGCTAAAGGAACCTGTAGTCCTGTGCCATAAGAGATGCATTTGCAACATGCAAGGAAAGCAGAAAGAAGCCCCTAACTCTGCCCACAGATGACAAAGAAGAACTCACTCAGGAGTTAACCTTTAGACAGCATCATGATGGATAAGCAGTGCCTCACCTGGTAAAGGAATAGAAGAAAGAAATTGCAGCCAGAGGTAACTGCATGTGTTAAGGTGTAGAGGAATCAGAAAGTATGACATGTTTTATGAACAAAAGGTCGTTAAACTGAAACAAAGCATGAATGTAGATGAGGGGCAGGGACCAGACTGTGAAGGGTTCTACATGCCACATAAGGATTTTGGTCTTTAATATATTCTAATAGAATGGAACTCTTCATGTGTCTTAAGCGAGTGAGTAGCCTATCCACATTTATAATTTAGACAAAAAATTTTTGCTGCGACATGGAGAGATGTAGGGAATAGAGACCAGCAAATTAGATTTTATATATATATATATATGATACTAAATAGACTGAATAGTCTACTCAGTAATGATAAGAATTTTACCTGAAGTCAAGGGGGATAAATAAAAGGACAGAGCAATGTTTGGATATTAAATCAGCAGAACTTAGTGGCAAATAGTATGGTATAGGATGAAGGAGATGGAGGAGAAAGTAAAGTGAAAATTGGTTTCCAGGTGGCAGATTTGCGTGACCAAGTGCTTGGTGGGTCTCTTTATAGAAACAGGTAATCCATCATGGTCATATCCATAAAATATCTGCTATCAACCTGAAAATCAAGTGTCCAAGTCTAAATCATTTATTCAGGCTTACCCTGGGGATACATATAATGGCAAGCAAAGAAAAATTAAGGCAGAAGATTCAAGATCATAAGGTATGGTCTAAATTTTACTTTCATTTGTTGTTATATATATATATATTAACAAAAAGTTTCCTTGCTTTAAGCAAACCTCTTACAATAAAATTGGGATTTATATAAATGAATAGTGTTACTATTTCCTTTTTTAAGGAATGAATTACTTGCTTCAATAAGAAATTTTCTTTAGCATTATCTTAAATAGAGAGTTGCTTAATGATTTTAAAGTAAGATTACACTGGGGTGGAAAACACAGATTGATATATATATATATATATATGTATATATATATATATGTACACATATACATATCTAACACTAAGACAGTTAGCTGTTTTTCACCAGAACACGAGCACTGGCTGTTCACGGATCATGGCTGTTGTGATGGGTTGGTGGCCACACTGCCCTGCTTGTAGGTACCATGAATATCACCACTGCATTTTGCAGAAACTAGGAAAGAGCTGACATGAGTTAATGTGGCAATTGAATTTAACAAAAATCTTTTGAAGGATCAAACAGCACTCTGCAAATGAGTTCCTAATAAACCAGAACAATGTCTTTTCTATTAACTATACATAATATCATATCTAAATGTTTTCCTGTAAGAAAAGAAAAAGAAAAACACAGTTTTTGAAGAAACACACGTGCGTTTGTGAAAAACTGGTAAGTAGAATTGCAATGTCCCTATTTTGTGACCCTGTAATATTTAATTTCATTAGTTTTTTAAAATAATCATATAACTTCTGTAATTCAAACTGCAACAACATGATGTGAAAAATCAGGAGTTTCCCTAAGTACCCAAAAGCCAGGTTGACTTATCGAGGAGTATTTCAGGAGAATTGGGATGTGTGAAGCAGAACAGGCCAAGGAAAGAAAGCTCAGCAAGGATGGGGTCTAGGCTGAAGTCTCAGTTCAGCCTGATACCATGAGGCACTCTGGAGGACATTCTGCACTGAGTTGGTTCTTGTTTGAGACAAGGAAGCAGCCCTTTGTACACCCATGTTATTCAGTCACTGATGCTTCCCCTCAAAGCATGTTAGTTCTCATTGGGCCAGAGGGATGAGTGCACTTGAGGGAACTAGATGAAACAACAACATCCACTTCAGAGGCATAATACAGAAATATTTTTTAAAAAAGAAGTGTTCTATCTTGCATGAAGTCCAAGTAAGCAGTTCAAAACAAAATGTTTAATGGGGGCCGCGAGGTGCTGAGAAGAGAAAATAAATACTAAAACTAGATGTACACATTCCATTCAAAGTTATTGTACACAGAAGTGAAATTTAATTGTAGATTCCCCTGAAGTTAATGTAGCACTTATGACTTAAGGAGCTGTGGTAGACAAATTCTAAGATGGCTCCACGATCTCCATTCCCTACTGTAATGCCCTGTATAACCTCCTCCCCTTGAGTCTGGGAGGACCAGTGATTTGCTTCTAGCGAATAGAATATGGCAAAGGTGACGGGATGGCACTCCCACTCTGCTGACCTTTTGTTATGTAGGAGTCTATCTTAGCCAGCTAGAGAGACTATCCTGCCTGCCAGGACAGAAGCAGACACCCATACTATGAATTGCCAATCAAGAGGGCCATATGGCAGCAAACTGCAAGTGGTCTCTAGGACTTGAGAGCAGCTTCCAGCCAGCAGCCAGCAAAATGCCAGGGCCCTCAGTCATGCGGCCACCAGTAAATGAATTCTGTCAAAAATGTGAGGGTCTTGGAAGAGGATCCATCCCTAGTCAGACCTCCAGGTAAGAAAACAGCCTGTCCAACACCTTGATTTCTAACTATGAACTCCTAAGCAGAGAATCCAGCTAAGCCACAACCTGATTTCTAACCTACATAAACTGCAAAGTACTAATAATAAATGTATGTTGTTTTAAAACATTAATTTTGCAGTAATTTGTTTTACAGTTAAAAATGAATATACACCAAGTAAGTAGAAAAATGTGGAAAACTGGATCTCTAATATATTGTTTGAGGGACTGTAAAGTGATATAACCTCTTTGGAAAACTATTTGGCAGTATCTACCAATGGCAAGCATAAATACCCATGCTATGACTTAGCAATGTAACTCCAAAGTATATATCAAACTCAAATGTATGCACAGCTTCACCACAAAACATGTTCCATAATGTTCCTAAAAGTATTCTCATAAAGCCCAAACTGGACCCTACCAATTTTCTCTACTCTACATAATGGATAAATAAATGTGTCAGAGTAACCCAGTGGAGTGCTATACAGCGATAAAAATAAAAGAACTATGACGCTATGCAAGAACATGGATGAAACTTGCATTCATAGTACAAAATGAAAGAAACCTGACACAAAAGATTACATACTGATTCTATTTATACAAAGCTTAAAAACAGGAAAACCAGTTTTCAGTGTCATAAACCAGGATAGTAGTGACTCCTTGGGGGTAGTGACTGGAAGAGGCACCAGTGAGGCTTCTAAGACTCAGAAAAATGTGAAACGTGCTTTTTCTTAATGTGGATGACACCTTATTTTAGGAAAATTTACCAATTAGTACACTAATTATTTGTGCACATAAAAATATGTATATTATTTTCAGTAAAAATTTACTTTAAAAAACTAGTATAGGGGGCTTCCCTGGTGGCGCAGTGGTTGAGAGTCTGCCTCCCGATGCAGGGGACACGGGTTCATGCCCCGGTCCGGGAAGATCCCACATGCCACGGAGCGGCTGGACCCGTGAGCCATGGCCGCTGAGCCTGTGTGTCCGGAGCCTGTGCTCCGCAACGGGAGAGGCCACAACAGTGAGAGGCCTGTGTACCGCAAAAAAAAAAAAAGAATTAAAAAAACTAGTGTAATATCCTCTTTACTTCTGTATATCTCATATTCATAAATGGATATATTAGGAATTTTTCTTGAGGAATCTATAGAGATAGACCAATCCTTGTGACTTGATTTGCATGTAATTTTCCAGGCATTAAAAGAAAACATAAAGATAAATTTTGGAGTGGTTGTCAAGATCTCTAAATATCCTATAGGTTTAATCATGTATAAAATTTTAAACTTTTATAGGACATAACGGACCATCAAATCAAAAAGCAGCTGGAGGTCTTTCCTGGTGGCGCAGTGGTTGAGAGTCTGCCTCCCGATGCAGGGGACATGCGTTCGTGCCCCAGTCTGGGAAGATCCCACATGCTGTGAAGCAGCTGAGCCCGTGAGCCATGGCTGCTGAGCCTGCGCGTCCGGAGCCTGTGCTCCGCAGCGGGAGAAGGCCACGACAGTGAGAGGCCTGCGTACCGCAAAAAAGAAAAAAAAAAAAAAAAGCAGCTGGAAATCTGGAAAAAGTATTTGCAACATATGTGACAGGCAAAAGAGTCTGTGTCCTTAATATGTATGTGAATGTGTGAGTGTGAATATGTGTGTGTGTGTGTGTATAAATTTCAAGTCAGTAAGACATAGATGTTCAAGAGAAAAATGGGAAAAAACCATAAAAGAGCAATTTACAAATATAAATGAGCTCAAAATATAAATTCTAAATAAGTAAATATCATTTCTAATCCACCAGTTGGAAAAATGTTTAAATGAATATAAACCAGTGTTAATCAGGGTGTGAGCTCCACCTTGATTAACACTGGTATTAATGTGTTAATAATATCAGTGTATTACCACCTCTGCTCCACCTCTGCTACTGGTGATGTAAATTGATTCAACTTTTCCAAAGAGGCTTACTCATATTTTTGCATGCCATTAACCTGCTAATTCAAATTCTAGAATTTTGAATGGAATCAGAGACATATTTGAAGATGCGTATAATAGGTGAATACTACTGATGCATTAATAGCTTAAAATATTAGAAAATATCATGGAGAACATATTATCTTTTCAACAGCTGATACAAACTTTCCTTTGTAGAGAAAGAGCTACCTTTGTTGAAAAGAGGCAAGTGAAATAATGGAGTAGAGATTGTAGATATCTACATCATCCAACACAATTTAACAAAAATATTATTTTTAAGCTCAGCATCCAGAATCAGCATACTCTATTCAAACATTGGAAAAGAATTTAAAAATTAGTAAGATGAGTTATATGGAAAAGAAAATAAATTCCCTGGAAATTTTTTGGCAACTAGAGACAAAATGTTATGAGAAAAATATTGATTTAATATCTTTGAGAAATGTGTTTATTTCATTTATCTTGATTCATTTAATTGACTTAGTTTTTTTGGGTTTTGTTGTTGTTGTTTTTTTTTGCAGTACGCGGGCCTCTCACTGTTGTGGCCTCTCCCGTTTTGGAGCACAGGCTCCGGATGCGCAGGCTCAGCGGCCATGGCTCACGGGCCCAGCTACTACGCGGCATGTGGGATCTTCCCAGACCGGGGCATGAACCCGTGTCCCCTGCATCGGCAGGCGGACTCTCAACCACTGCGCCACCAGGGAAGCCCAAATTGACTTAGTTTTAAACATTAACATTTAAAACTCTGAAATTTTAACCTATATCTTTACCTAGTGGTACAAGCAACATCTATGAAAACCTCTCCCATTGTAGTCACATTTAAATACATTTAAAGCTACTTTTACTACAATGCAATAAAGTTGACATATTTAAAAAAACATATTGAGACAGCTCGTGGAATAGCTTTAAGAAAAATCTATATAGGAAGATGATTCTCTCTAGATGTAAAGCTAGAACATTTTCATTTTTCAGAAGTTATATAAAAGATGTGTTATCATTAAAGTTTTCCAAGTTGAATACAAGTTGACTCTATAAAACAAAGAGTTTGAAAAACACATTCCTCTTAGTATTTCCTTGCAGATTGTTAAGGAGTTATTGTGATCTACTAAGGAATTTAAATTATTCATAGCCCCAGTTTATGAAAAGGTAACTTAAGAAGACTGTTGTTACATAAAACTACTCAATCAGTCCTTGTTTTCACTGACAACGGAACACTTTATCTGACTGAGGAACCACTGAACACATCACTGGAAGCCATAACTAATGTTTTGAAAGCATGAGCTCTAAGGAGGAATTCCTATTCTGTTTTTCTCCTTCTAGGACCCCAGTTTCTTTGTAAATGAAATATACGTATACAATGCTTTTATCACTTGCTTGACAAAGACATTTTATTATACTACACTATGAATATTGTTAAACACTTTGCACTGTGTGGTGTAATGAAAAAAGCAGTCTCCCTTAGAATGGGAAAAATTTCAAGACATATACAGTCAAGTTGGAAGAGATAAATGGTCACTGACTTCATCTTATGCCATTTTATAGTTCTGCCCAGAGACAAAATATAGACAAATAGTCATGAAATCTTGTTTAAAAATTAGATAAAGAAGATGTGGCACATATATACAATGGAATATTACTCAGCCATAAAAAGAAACGAAATTGAACTATTTGTAATGAGGTGAATGGACCTAGAGTCTGTCATACAGAGTGAAGCAAGTCAGAAAGAGAAAGACAAATACCGTATGCTAACACATATATATGGAATTTAAGAAAAAAAAAAATGTCAAGAAGACCCTAGGGGTAAGACAGGAGTAAAGACACAGACCTACTAGAGAATGGACTTGAGGATATGGGGAGGGGGAAGGGTAAGCTGTGACAAAGTGAGAGAGTGGCATGGACATATATACACTACCAAAAGTAAAATAGATAGCTAGTGGCAAGCAGCCGCATAGCACAGGGAGATCAGCTCGGTGCTTTGTGACCACCTAGAGGGGTGGGAATAGGGAGGGTGGGAGGGAGGGAGACACAAGAGGGAAGAGATATGGGAACATATGTATATGTATAACTGATTCACTTTGTTATAAAGCAGAAACTAACACACCAGTGTAAAGCAATTATACTCCAATAAAGATGTTAAAAAAATTTTTTTAAATAAAAATAAAAATAAAAATTAGAGATTGTTAATCACTCTGACCCAGCATCAATTATCTTTCCTCCTAGGTTTTAAAACTATGAATACTTTAAAAGAAGATGAAGTGCTGAATTCCTAAATTTGATAAACCTGGTCTAGAAAGCAAATATCTGCCAAGATTTTAAGAAAATGTATATAAATAAATAATATGTGTGCAAAAGTAAATGAAGGTGAGAGAGATGTACTTCTTTTACAAAGAATTTACAGTGAAAAATATCTTGCTTACCAAGTGAAAAAGAACACAAACACAACTTCACTGTGTTTTCTTCTTTTTCTCTTTTGTATTCCAAATAAGCTGATTTCCAAGAAAGGTAATGGACTAGTAAATGTCACCACAATTCCACGGGGCCAGTGTACTGAATTAATTGAAGCTGCTAGTTGGAGAGATAGTTATTTTACCAGGCAAGGTGGAGAGCTCTATTTTTCACTCTCCTTCCTATTTTGTAAGAAAAAATGAATTGACTGTGGTTCAGTATATTCTAGTTACAATCTGTTATATTTAATGACAAGAACACATTAAATCATTTCCTGATTGTATCAGAAATTTGAAAGATAATGGTAGATTGAGATAACATTATTTTTCAAGTTTTGTAAAGTTCTTGGCCCTTTGAACCACATCTTGACTTTAAGATGTAGTTTAAGATTCCCTCTTTAACTAAAAAAAAAAAAAAAAGTAAGAAAGAGAAGAAAAGGAAAAGCTTGGGTGTCATTAAATCTTCCCTTTATTCAACTACACCCTTTGTAAACTGTAAGGATAAAATTCTTCCAAAACACATTTCAAAATTGAAGAATGTTTTTGTTAAAGATTTAGAACTCTTGAAATTTTTTTCATTAAATCTAGCTTTTGCCTTTGAAAACAAATATAGATTTTCTTAAGTTAGAAATCAAAATGTAATGCAGTCATGATTTGCTAAATATAACCTGTGTTTTGGTTGCTGGGCAGTGTTTCATCACTAATTAATCACAAAACATTTTTAAACATCATTGTTTTAGTTCCTGTAGAAGATATCATGAAAAAATATAAAGACTGTAAGATATTAAAATATTCAAAAGTTCTGAAGTCTCAGAAAGTAGAAAGAAAAGAGACAGCAGATGTGTGAACTGTAAAAAGTATAACTGACTCTATCCTATGCTATTTTATCATTCTGCAGAAACAAAGTAAAGCTAGACAAATCTTGTTGACAAATTTTTATCTTTAGATAATAAATAATAAATTTTTACACAAAGCCAACAGTCTAGTTTTTCTTAACTTCTTGGCATTTTAAATCCACTTTCGTGTTTCAACTTTCCAAAGACTTCTAAATGTATTTTGCATATGGATGTTTATATTGGAATCTTTAATTATAAATATGCTCAGGTAGCATTACACAGAATTCATATAGGAGAACACAATTTAAATTTCTCTCTCTTCCCCAACCTTTTTCTAAGTTTTACAGATACTTTTTACATTTTTAATGTTTAAAAAATATAAGTTGCACTTCAACTATAAGGTTTAGAGAGTGCCTATGTGTAAACAGATTCTTTGCAATAACTAAACTTAGTAGGAGTTCTAGTCTGGATTTGACCTTGAGTTAAGAAAAGAATGCTATAATGCCTTCCAATGTCTGAGGGGCTTTCTCATGGAAAGCATGAATAGGTATAAGCTAAACAGAGAGGCAGACTTTTATACAACAAAAATAATGACTTTCTAGTAAAGTGAGTTTTTCAGTAAAGCAATAGACTATTTTATTTTATTTTATTTGCGGTACGTGGGCCTCTCACTGTTGTGGCCTCTCCCATTGCGGAGAACAGGCTCCGGACAAGCAGGCTCAGCGGCCATGGCTCACGGGCCCAGCCGCTCCGCGGCATGTGGGATCTTCCCGGACCGGGGCACGAACTCGCGTCCCCTGCATCGGCAGGCAGACTCTCAACCACTGCGCCACCAGGGAAGCCCAGCAATAGACTATTTTAAAAAGCTTCTCATTACTGAGTTTATAAAGCAAAGGCCTACTTGAAATATTTTAGCAGAAGAGTCAAGGATGTCAGAGAAAGCCTTACAGAGATGTGAAAACAGTTGAATGCCTCCTCCATCAGATTTTATTGCTCTAATCTTAACAGCTTTACGGGAAAGGTCCTTGAATAGAATTTGGAATGAATAAAATAGTAAAGAGACATGCTATCTGTTCTATAAGTGTTAATGACCAACTAAACAAATGATCAAAAGGCAACAGGAAAAGTAGAACCACAGGATAAACACCCAACCATCCTTTAAAGAGACATGTAGGGTATACAATGGAATATTACTCAGCCATAAAAAGAAATGAAATTGAGTTATTTGTAGTGAGATGGATGGACCTAGAGTCTGCAATACAGAGTGAAGTAAGTCAGAAAGAGAAAAACAAATACCGTATGCTAACACATATATATGGAATCTAAAAAAAAAAAAAAATGGTAATGAAGAACTAGAGGCAGGACAGGAATAAAGACACAGACTAGAAAATGGACTTGAGGACACAGGGAAGAGGAAGGGGAAGCTGGGACGAAGTGAGAGAGTGGCATGTACATATATACACTACCAAATGTAAAATAGATAGCTAGTGGGAAGCAGCCGCATAGCACAGGGAGATCAACTCAGTGCTTTGTGTCCACCTAGGGGGTTGGATAGGAAGGGTGGGAGGGAGACGCAAGAGGGAGGGGATATGGGGATATATGTATACGTATAGCTGATTCACTTTGTTACACAGCAGAAACTAACACAACACTGTAAAGCAGTTATACTCCAATAAAGATGTTAAAAAAAAAAAAAGAGGGACATGTAGGAAAGTCAAATCTAAGACCAAGAGTTTCATTAAGAAGTAGCCACTAAAGGATACGCATGCAGCAGAGACTCAATAGATATATGTACCAAAAAGAGACAAAACCCTTGCTCTCAAAAAAATGACCATGACCCTGAGCAGACACAGAAATGCCAGCATTGTCACTATGGTTGAAATTAACATGTGTCAGCTCAGAGGCTACATGTACTAAAGCTCTTTCCGCAGAGTGAGCGCAATGGTCAAAAGTCAATTTATGGACCTGCCAATATACCCTATCAATATTTCAGAAAGAAAGCACAGAAATCAAAACCTCATTTGTGTTTTCTGCTGTGCAATCAGTAACTACACGTACAATTGTTAGGAATTAGTCAGTTGTGCTAACTGTGCCTAAAGAAGGTGAGATAGTGACATCCTTCTCTGGACTGATGTTCAGTCTGCTCTCCTCTTCCCCCTTTAGGAGTAAAACATTAACCTTTCACCCTCCCAGTGGAAGGAATCATGGGTATCTGGGCACAGAATCTGTCCTATTTTTTTTTTAATGTTTCACCTATCAAATTTCACATCTTTGGAAGGATTTTTGAAAACATCTACTTACCAATCACCTCAGGACTTAAGAACTGAAATCCTGCTGTGTGCTGTATTTCACACCTGCATTTGCTAGAGCCACCACTGCAATATTTATAACTGGAAAACAAGAAAGCTGTATCTATCGTAGAGGGGATTTAGCAATATAGAATTTCAAATCCTCTAAAAGATTTCTCATAAATAGTGCAGTTAGCATGATAAGCTGTCCCAAACCCTTAATGCCATTATAATAACAAAACAAGTTACCCTAGGTTACCAGAGAATATGGAAGAATATTATACTATCTTACATTTTGGATACCTGCATTGACAGTGGAAGCAAAAGTCCTTATCTGTTAAAACCTTTACTGAACTATTTAAGGGAGAAATGGTATGATGTCTGGGTTTTGCTTTAAAGTACTTCAAGATCAAAAAACAGAGGTAAAGTAGAGGGAGATAAATGAAATAAAAATTATTCATGTTGATGACTACTGAAGCTGAGTGATGACAACACAAGAATTCATTATAATATTCTCTCTACTTTCTGTATGTTTGAAGTTTGAATACTTCCATAATAAACAAGAAATAAAAGCAAAAACTAAAATGTTAATATTAATCTGCCTACATTTTCTGTTCAATTCCCTTCCTTTTAGCTTCCTCATTGGAACCCTGAAGTAACTCCAGTTCATACAAAAGTAAAAATAAAATCTCAGAAAAAACTACAGCACAGAAATATTCTGATTCTGCTTGCAGATATATTTTCCACCTCAAATATTAGGTAACAATGGAAATGGAAAGAAGAAAAAAACAAAATGGGGGAGAAATTGAGAGAGAACTATGCGAAGGAAGCAGTGTCTTCAAAGTAAAACAGGAAAGAAGAACCTAAGCTCTAAACTGCCCTTGAAAGTTCAGTCTCTCTTCACCCCAACTCCATTGACCTACTTCTTGTGGGCAACTTTGCTATCCAACAGTCCTAATGGAAAAGAAGGCACTTGGATGTCTTTGTGTGGCTGGTGTCACAAAAAGACATCGTTAGCCCCAAAATGTAATAAATGAATCAGTGGAAGTCCACTCAGCTCAGGATACACTCAAATGGCATAAAACTGTGCACAGGAGCTTTGCACAGTTAGACTGGTTTCTGTTTCTTTTAGATATCTGAAAATGAATTTGCTTTGTGAAAACTTAGGAGCTTAACTCTCCAAATTCTTTTTCAGCACTACTGAGGTATAATTGACAAATAAAATTGCAATATATTTAAAGTGTACAACATGACGATATACGTATACACTGTGAAAGGATTCCCATCATTGAGTTAACTGACATATCCATTACCTCACATTTTTCCTTTTTTTGGTGAGAACACTTAAGTTCTACTCTTAGCAAATTTCGATTATACAGTACAGTATTATCAACTACAGTCATCATTTAACTCTCCAAATTTGAATACAATGGGAAAAAGGTACATTTTAAAAGCCATAAAATATTCAAGTGAGAGGCCAATCTTATATTTCTCAATACATTCATTTTAAAGGAGAAGTACTAAGTATTTTCAAATTCTGCTATGAGAATAATTACTAAAAGAAATTTCACATGTCCTGATTTGAGAGCTAGAGAATTCCAGGTACCATCTCATGTTCAGCCTGGCTTTTAGGTAGAACCACCTCTAGACTGACAGTTTGCCATATTATAATGCATTCATTCATCTTCTTTTACTAAAATAGTTGAAATCTGCATAAATTAAAGACATACACATTACAGGTTTATATACTTAATAAGCAAGAGTAAAAAAGAAAAACTTCACTGCAAATCTAGAACTTGAATAAATAACATAGTAAACTCACATTTTCAGGTTAGTTTATTTAATTTCCTGATTTATAGCAGATATGTTATCATTTAAGGGTATTTGAAGAAAGAAATCTGGATCAGAGATAATGGATAAATAACAAGGCCCTACTGTATAGCACAGGGAACTATGTTCAATATCCTGTAATAAACCATAATGGAAAAGAATATAAAAAAGAATGTGTATATATATATGTATAACTGAACCACTGTGCTGTACAACAGAAACTAACACAACATTGTAAATCAGTTATACTTCAATTTAAAAAAATCTGGATCAGAGAAAACCAAATTTTTATCTTCAGAAACTTTAAGCTATAACATATAATAATAATAACTAACATTTATTAGGGACTTTCTCTGCATAAGAATTATTTAAATATCTATGTAGATCATCATGCAACCATTATCACAACCCTCTGAGTAGATTTATTAAGAATAGATATTTCCAAATAGAACCTAAGACTTAAAGGATTCCTTAACTTGCCTGAAGTCACAAAACCAGTAAATGGTGGAGTAAGAATTACCAGATTGTATAACTTTAGAGACACCACTCTATAGTACCCATCAGGCATTGGTGTAACTCTTATAAGCTTACAGCTGTAGAACTGTACATGCTAACTTCTCTGGGCCAATGTAAAACTTAGCCCACCAATTCCTCATGATGGGAAAATGTATGTCTGCCTATCCTGGACCTTCAGGAGAAAGAGACAGTGGTTGAAAAATTAGCTAGCTGTAAAGGTAGTGGCAGTCTAGAACTGCTGAGTGTAGAACAGGATCATTAGATTTAAGGATACCATTTAAAAGGAACTTGGCAGAAAAATTACACTGGGGACTAACAGGCTAGTGTTAAGAGTATAAACTGGATTAGCTGGAAATATGGTTCCCAATAGGGAAGGCACTTAGGTGAGTCTTGGGCAAAAAGGGATATTGACTCTGAAGTTCAAACGGGGAAAATCTCAGTAGATTGTTCAACTAATTCTAGAGGTAATTACAGAACTTTTATTGTGCCCATCATGGCCATCTTTGACTATATAAATCATCTATAGAGAATTTCAGGAGTACTGTTGTATATTCCTTTAAGAAATCTTAATCCTTTTATACAAAATTCAATTTTATAGAAGTAGACAATTATTTAAAGACAGATATACTGATGAAGACTGGATTCAAATTCATTGATACATCTTTAGTTATAAAATATCTATGGGTCTTTAGGTCATTAGGCTAACACTGACAACACCTAGAGAGAGTAGTGTTTTGAGATATGAACACATCTTCAATATAAGTGGTTGGCCTCCCAGGTCAACTACTTTAAGCACATATCAGCTCAAGTCCTTGGGAGAAGCAGATGCCAAGATGGAATCAGATGTTGAAGAGATTTATCAGAGGACACACCTATCACGGATAAACAAGAGGAGGTAGAGTAGACAGGGAAAGTCTTTAGACCACAACTGTAGGGCTCATACCAGCGAGAGGACAGGGGAAAGAAAGAAGGATTGGTTAGGAAGAGCCTCAGAGCAGTTCTAAGAATGTGTCAACCAGGTCGATGGGGAGCTAAAGCCATGACTTAGAGGAGTCCCATGTCTTAGAGGAATAGACCTGCACTAGTGCCCCCTCAGTGCCCACTTATCGATTGAGAGCACCCAGAGGAAATGTGGCT
>NW_006791822.1:4023937-4053272 GCF_000442215.2 Lipotes vexillifer | reverse complement strand
CAGGAATGAAGCGGTGAATACAGAGCCAAGGCTGTCAGTCAAGCAGGATCTGAGCAGCACATTTCCATGGCCATTTCAAAACACAACATTTATATATATATAAATGTTACATATATATTATATATATATAATACAATCATTAAGAGCAGTTCTGTTCGTAGGGCTCAAACCATCATGACACTCTATCTTTCTCTCATTTTCATGGTTTTGACTAATTTTCAACTCTCTGCCACAGAATGTCAGGTACAGGTGATATCAGAGATGAAGAGGCAAATCAGTCACTGCCATTTCCATGGAGAAAATGGCCATCTTCACTCTCCATGCTTGGGCAGGCCTTTCTAGGCATGAACTCAGAGATCTAGATTCCCCTCCCCACTTCTTTCTATTCCTTCCCTTTCACTCTTTGATAGAAATAAGAGTACAGTAAGCCTATACACCCACCCCCCACAAAAAAATGCAGAAGAAAATTTTAAAGCAAACTCCTTTTTAATCCATTTGTAGCCTGCTTTAATTTACCTGTCAAAGAGAGATGGGATTTATGCTGCTGATTCTGTGATGTTGTATGAAATGGTAAATATCAGCACTAGAATTTGGATTTAAATAGGCTTAGGTTTGAATGCCAACTCGGCAGCTTATGAATTATGTGACATGGGACAAGTTCCTATTATCTTTCTTCACCTGTAAGATGGGCATAACATATTACCTTATAGAAATGTCAAGAAGATAAGAAATAATTTATGTAAATGACCCTGGCACATTACCACATTATGAGTAAGTGTTCGATAAACTTTCTTACTGTTAAAAGATTACTTATATTTTCAGGAAATAATCTCAAAATTCTGGGAGATTACAAACAGCAAGTAACACTTTACAGACATTAAACTTTCCTAGAAATTTTTCTGTAAAACATAAAAGGGTCAATCTGCTTTCTTAGTCCATGCTAATTTGTTGAGTTATAAACATTTTTATCTTAAAAGCAAAAGTGATAAAAATATTTAAGTACAAACTAGCATTCCTGAAATTCAGACTTAAGGTTTGCAAACAAGACAATTGAAATGTAACCATTCCTTTCATTTCCCACTTTAAGAAAAAAAGTGAAAAGCAATCTTGAGCAAATTATGTATAAAATAGCATCAAGGTCCATTGGGCAGTAACAATGCTATCTTCCTGCAAACAGTGGCTCTAACACCACAGTGTTTAGGCTCACAAGGTATGAGCTCTGAAATTAAAACTACATCCTGATGCTGTGATAGAACTTTTGAAAAATGACTCTCAATTTGGAAATTATATTTGAAAGAGAGGGTGAACATCACAGCTTTAATGTACACTTACTATTTTTATCTAGTCATGGGTGATAATATTTCCAGAGATACCCAAATGACAGAACAGATAGAAACTTGATTCATATTTAGAGAATGATTATCACGTGCTGGGTTCGACAGAACAATTGAAACAAGTTCCTCATCTTACATTAATTGTATTTAATACTGTATTCAACTTGGGAACTGTAAAATAGCATAAATCCTAAATATAAAACAACCAGCACTACTTACACTTCTCAGCACCCAGATCACATATAAGCGTGGAAATGTGTTCTGGGAAGATCAAATTTCCCATCTAGTTGTCTAAAGGACATTAACCCTCCATTATTTATTAGGTCTATTATAAAAGAAATTCCTGCATGGTCCCAAAAAAGAAAAAAAAAATTGTCATGGTTCCCAGGGAGAAAAAATAAAAAGCAAGGATTATCCTTGAAAGCAAAGAAGAGAATAGAATTTTTGTCTTTTTTTTTTTTTTTACCAAGTTGTCAGAGGAGTTGCCATGGGCACCACTAGTCGCCTCTGTTTAAATGTCAGAGTTCTCTTCAACTACTGTCTTTTTAGCATTTTTTCTTTGTTATTCTGTTTTCTTCTCCATCTTTTTTCTTTTCAGGATTTAACTAAACATCTTTTTGGTTATACTATTCTTGAAGTACCCTTTTAATTCCCCAAAAGACAAAAAAAAAAAAAAAAAAGCTTTTGCATTTAAGTGAGTAAATCATTGCTTTTTATGTTCACTCATTGTTTCATCGCACCTATATTTATATGATGCAATAGAATTGAAAGAATTTAAATCATACAGAGGTATCCAAATACAATGAAGTAGTGTTAGGCACTACAAATAACAGAATTTAACCTCCTTAGTTGCCATTACGCAGAATGCTACCGTATGGCATATAGTGCATTACATTATTTACTTGAGAGAGAGAGAGAGAGAGAGAGAGAGAGAGAGAGAGAGAGAGAGAGTGTGTGTGTGTGTGTGTGTGTGTGTGTGTGAGAGAGAGAGAGAGAGAGAGGGAGAAAGAGAAAGAGAAAGAGAAATAAGGAAGTACTGATGAAGAGGCAAATGAGAAAGATAAAAATCTTATTCTTGGGAGTTCCCTGGTGGGCCAGTGGTTGGGACTCCCGCTTCCACTGCAGGGTGCATGGGTTCGATCCCTGGTTGTGGAATTAGGATCCCACAAGCCGTGTGGAGCAGCCCCAAATTAAATAAATTAAAATAAATAAATAACGTTACTGTCCTTAAAAAAAATTTTTATTCTTAAGGGCAAGATTAACATGGGCTAGTCGCTGTGAGTATTTGAAGTCATATGCCTTACATCGAAGTTTAAAAGTTTAAATCCAAGTTTTAGAAAATGGTGGACGAAAATCAGGTTGCCCGATCTGGCAGGAGCAAACAGAATTGACTTTTTATTTTTAAGAAAAATGGATTGGCAAGTTGATTTTGTTCCTAGGCTTTCATTGTCTAGAAAGCAAAACCAAACTCAACAGTCTGTCCTGGGCTTTTACTCCTCCCCTTTGAAAAGCTGGGCATTCATGTTTTGCATACTTTTTGCTGGTGTTAACATGCAAATGAACATAACTGAATGCTGAAGCAGCTTCATGAATAGGAAGGCCGGTAAGTGGAGGGATTTATATCTCTGTTGATGCGGTTGTGTCAGGCCCTCTCCTGTGGGTCCCCAGCGTGAGCGCCATAATTTGCATAAGTGAAGGCCCACTTCCCATTGGAGGGAAAAGGAGAAGCCTACATGTCTGTCAACTAAATGCTTGTGGGCTAATCACTACAGAAAAATCCATGTATTATGTGAGTGGATTTGAATAACCCTTCAGGAGAGGGGTGGCACAGAATTACTGAGTAATCCATTTAACTTCCCTCCAGACCAGCAACATGGCCCTTTACTTCCTACTTAAAAAGTCGACTGTCCTCAAATTAAAAGACTTTTAGGTTTCATTGCTAGAGGACAAGTTAGACTAGTAAACTGTGGAAATTGGATGGTTCCACAACTTCCAGGAAAATGGTATATACATCTGAGTAATTCCTTAGTAAAACTAACCATATGCTATAAACAAACCACAGAACAGCATTTAAAATACTACTCTCTTAAGAGTAATAAACTTCTATTGTACCATATATCATAAAACATTTTTGCAAAGTATACAACGATAATGATATTTTAATTCCTCTGGGCAGGAAGGAAAGAGGGAGCCATCCAAGGGAGAGAAAGGAACTCAAGAAGGACAAGGAGAAGAAGCCATTTTGAATTCCCTTCCTGCCAGAAGGACGTCCTGGCAGAGTGTTCATCCATTTTTATCTTTGGTTTTCTATCTTGTTTTAGTAGGAAAGAAGCATCCCCTTACACATAAATAATTCAAAACTTTAGTCAAGTATGTATTGAAGGTTATGCTATGAGCTCAGTGTTGTAGGTAAAAGAGAAAAATAAGACAAAGGGAGAAACAAGGCAAGTGTGAAAACTTGAAAGCAGGAAAATATAGAACTAAATGTACAGCTGTGCTGTAAATATCATCAAAAGCTACAGGACTTCCCACAAGGGGGAATGTCTATCAGGGTTGAACTGGTTAAGTGGCATCAAGGCAGTAATGGGATAAAGCGTTGGTCCTAAAGCTGTGTGTCCACACACTTGGCTATTTACATTTAAATTTACATATAAGTAAAATTAAATATAAGTAAAAATATAATTTAAATATAAGTTCTTCACTCAAAACAAGTGCTTAATAGCTGCATGTGGTTATGCAGATATGGGACACTTCTATCATCCCAGAAATTTCCACAGCAGAGTCCTAAAGGCTGGGTCTGATTTGATGTAGAGAAAGGGCCAGGTTTGCAATTTCTAGCATGGGGGCAATGAGTACACACAGAAAAGTGGAAAAGAATACGACATTAAGTTCCTGGGCAAAGGAAAAGACTAGACTGACGGGACTAGAAATTTCTATATTGGAAAGCAAAGGGAAAAAATACAAGGAAAACCTCACCTAAAGACCTAAGAAACTCAGGCAGATGCGCTGAACAAGGAAACAACATGACAAAAGCTGTATTTAGGGACAATTATTCTGACAGCAGTGTGATTGGATCAGGGAAGGAAGCATCTAAAGATAAGATTTCTACCACGGCTGCCACCATAACCCTCCTGTGCAAAGATGACGGTTTACACCATAGGAGTGATGGTGGGATGGGAGGAAAAGAATGAATTTTTTTTAATTCTTAAGAAAAATCATCTTAGAAATTGGGAGTGGGGAAAATAGAAAATCGGGAGAGGTAATAAATAATCACTTCAAGTTAGTTAATGAGTGTCCAGGAGAACAGCAAGCCTTCAAAACAGAAATAGGAATAGGCTAGTGGTTCTCAGCCCTTGCCTCCCTCTCTGTAGATCCTGTATACCCCCCATCTTTCACTTTCACACTCTTCAGAATGATGATTTCACATCTTCTCCTCTTGGGCCCCTGCCTCCTTCTGCACCAACTGATGATCTTGTGATGATCCTGTCTCACACTTTTCTGGGAAAACAGAAGCCAGCACGAGGAAACTCCTCCTTCCTCCCACAGGCAGCCAGCTGCTTTCTGCCACTCTCTTCCTCTCTCGTCTCAGTGGAGAAAGTGACCCTCCTCCTACCCAAGGCCAGCTCTGGCGCCCTCCTCTTACTCACTGAAAGATCTCACTCTGAAATGACCTCTCCTCTTTGCTCTGTTACTGATCTCTTCCTCTGGCTTCTTTCCCATAGCACACAGACAGTGTATTAGCTTATGAACTTGACCATTCCTTCCACCACCACCCCCCCGCATTGCCCATCAGCCAAATGTTGGATGAGACTGACTCTCACCTTCAGCTTCAAGGTGGAAGCAATTCAGGGAATGTTATTCCCGTATACACAGCTATTGATTTGGCGAGTGGCAGGAACCCAGACTCTAGCCATTTTATTCATGACATTTCTCTGGACCTTGTGACTGATTTATGTTAGTCCAATCAGAGTGAATGTCAGGACTTGTGTTTCCTCTCACTCTGATCCGTATGCTGTAAAGATATGAAAGCCAGAACTACTGATATTATTTTGCTATTATAATAAAAGCTGAATCTGAGTATAAAGAAAAATGTAGACAACTGTAGAACAGACAGCTGCAGAAAAATACACGTGGAATCCTTAATTCTGGACTTTTTCAGTTACATGAATCATTCCAATTTTTATTCTTATTGCTTAAGCCAATTGGAATTGGAATTTCTGCCATTTACAACCAAAAGCAAGGTAACGGATACATAAAGTATCTCCACTCCAAATGCATCCTTCCTTGACCCCTTGTCTCCCTGTATCTACCATAACGTTTCTCTGTTCCCTGTCAAAACGAAACTACTTAAAGCATTTATATAGTTTCTCTGTTACTGCCTCATTTCCTATTTGCTCTTCAACCTCATCTACCTGGGCTTCCCTTTAACATTCTACTGAATTGCGGTTACCGTTAGCACCAATTACTCCATATTACATCCAAAGATCACTTCTTTTGATTCATTTTGCTTCATTTCTAAGCCACATCTCACAATTCAACAGAATTGACAGTTCTATCACAAAACATATTTTTCTCTTGTCTTCAGTGAAACTATATGCTTTTTGATTTTCTCCAGGCTCACAACTGTCAGAGCTCAGTTGCAAAAAGTAGAAATCACTTTAGCACGTAAAAGATAAAGGGATGTAATACAGGGAATTAGGAGCTGTCCAAATGATGGGGAGGTTGGAGGATCAGGCTCTCTCTAAGTCCTGAGATGACTCCCAGAATACTTCAGAGTCACCACAATCAGAACTTTGGATAATCAGAAAGTCACCCGGAATTCTTGTCTCTAGGAATATATATTTTAGTTGTAATCCATAAATACCACCATTATCCTCTCAGTTTCTTTAGCCAAAACCTCAGGAATCAACCTCAAGTTGTCTCTTTTTCCTTATTCTCTGAATCCAATCAATTAACAAATCAGTCAAGTCTAACTCCCAAATAAATCCTGCATCTACCACTTTCTGTTATCCCTGCCACCACCATCCTAGTATAAGCCTCCATAATTTTTCATGAAGACTATGGGCAGAGCCTCTTAACTGGTCATCCTGGATCAGCTATTTTGCTCATTCTCCACATAATATCCAGAATGATCATCTTGTAATCAAAATTAAACCATAAAATTTTCTTCCTCAAAGTCCTATAGCGGTATTCAATTGCACCTGCAATAAAATCCCAATTTCTCATATTCTGTGTGAACTAGCTCTGCTCACCTATCTAGCCTTCTCATATCTTTCCCCTTTGTCCATGGTCCTCCATAGACACTAGCCTCTTAGTGTTCTTGGAACACATCAACCTGATCCCACATTAGGGCACTTGCTTTCACTCTGCTCAGAAGGTGCTTCTCTCAGATATTCACAGGACCAGCCCCTGATCTTTCAGCTTTCAGCAATTTCATAGAATGGTCTTCTCTGATTTCCAAATCTAACATACCCTCTCCCATGCACTCTCTATCCCATCACCCTGTTTATTTTCTTCATAGCAACCTAACCATTTGAAATTCTCCAGCTTACTGTCTATTAATTCCAAGAAAGCAATGATTGGTTTGGCATCCTCTCCCCCATATGTCTAGCATCTCATCTTAAGTTACAGCAGGCACTCCATAAATGTCTGTTGTACACTGATTGGATTCTTGGCAAACAGCTACAAACGAAATAAGTGCTTAGAATCCCACATGTATATTTACCTAGGATAGTGCTATCTGGTAAGTAGCATAGTATAGCGACAAAACTTCTCATTCCTCTGTAGTGATGGAACTCTCTTCTGGGACAGGCATGGGGCAGAACCAGAACCCAGAAAGGCAAATTAGGATTAGAGAAAACAACCACTTAGCACTAAGATCTGAGGAGAAGGGAAGCCATACCCTTTAACATTTGAGAAAAATATTAGCAAACATTATACTGATTTCCAAATTTCACTGAAGATAGAAGATTGTTTCACTTGTAAACCAACTCCAAGATATCACAGAGGCCTACACAAAATAAGCCAGAGTCTAATATTTGGAAAGTCTTTAAATTACTGAAAGGTATCCTCTAACTAGGCTTCATAAGAGTGAAAATTATCCTAAGTGATTCCTGAAAGAGGCAATGTAAATTTGAAAAGATATAATGTTTAGAAACTTAGGAAACCAAATGACTTTACAGAGAGTTCTAGATGTGGGATGTGTTAGAAAGAAATGAGATCATATTTTTTAAGAATTACCACCATATTTGATAAGGAAGACTGAAGCCTCTTAGAAGGACTGATTCTTAGTCTGGATTGATGGTGTTTCAGAAAGTCTCCAAATTTAAGTGAATTGGCTGGCAAGAAGAGGAATACTTCCAGAAACTTCACCATATTTATGGAACAATAATATCTCCTGATGAGAGGAAAATTGGGCTTCTCTGGAATACATCAACCAACAATCAGTCTTGGATTGGTTGTGTGTCAGAGAAAATCCTAACTCAGGTTAGCAGGCAGAAAACAGAATGCTTTTATTCCTAGGGCCCAGTTTTAAATAGAATAATATTATTATTACTTCATACTTGTTTGTGCATTGGTATTTTCTACACAAATTCATGGTATTAGTACACTTTCAATCAGTAATATAAATTTCACCTAATTCCTTTTATTCATATCATAACATAATGACTATTATGATCCTTAAAATGACTGCCACAAATTGTGTATTTTTATTTACTCTACTCAAAACTAAAGATAACTGAGCCTTTTTTTGCTGTCAACTATCAAGCTTCCTTACTCTACAAGGAGATTGATATTATTAATTGTTAACTATATTTTTCTTTTTTTCTGCCTTTATATGTCTCCATAGTTCTTTTTCTTTTTTTAATTGAAATATATTTGGTTTGTAACATTGTGAAAATTTAAGGTGTACAACATGTTAATTTGATATATTTATATACTGTAATGTGATTGCCACTATAGTGATAATTAGCACCTCTGTAGTTCTTTCTTTATACCATTTTCTTCTTGCTTTCAATTTTTTTATGATTTAAAGTTTCTTTTCTTTCCAAGACTAAGTTCTGCTCTTCCTGGGTCCTAAATATCCTCCCATATTTTCATGAACCTCTTCCTTTCAATTATCTCTTCCTTTTCTGGGGTACCTTGTCTCTTATTTACCCATGTTTGCAAAAGGTCCAGTGGATGCTTAAGGGAACTTCCAGCCAAACTGATCTCTAAGGACAGTAAGGCGTTGCCTAAATGGTCAGAAGTACTGCAGAAGTTAGCTCAGGTTTCTATATGTAAACTACTCATATAACTGGCAAGATGTAAACTGGCAACCTTCCACAAAGTAGACAGCACCCTCAACTGAATATAAAAACGCTCCTCATCATTGCAATCTTTTTCTAAAATTTAAGTATCACTTTTTTCCAAGACAACAACAGATCCCAATGTTTTTCTCTCTCACCAGTGAGCTAACAGCCCTCACATCATCAATTTTAGATACTCCAGGCTTCAATGTTTTTCGATTGCCATTAAAAAGAAAAGTTGGTTTTACCCAAACTGACTACACTAGCTTATCATTAATCCCCCCAATACATGATTTTTTTATCCCTTCTCTGTACTAAAATTGTTTACCTACACCAATGAATTAAAAATCAACAAATACGAAGACCTTTTGTCAGACCTTAATTCAACTGATTCTGTAGCCACTGATATTACTCTATAAACTCTCCTAAATGAGTTCAATAATTCCACCTTCCTAATTTCCCTTGTACCTCTTTGACCCTTCCTTAAAAGTGGAAAACCCCCAAGAAAGCATTCTCCAAACATTCATGCTTAGGGCTCACACATTCCCATGTCAGATGAGTCCCAAAGTTCTACCTAGATTCCAGAAATCCCTTCTATGCTTCAGGTCCACGGTTTCAGTGTCTGTTGGCTCTCTTCCTCCTTCACCTCAAAATCAAGTGCTCTCTCCTCCGTAAGTACATAATGCCCTTTAAAAGCGAAGTCCTCATGAGAAGACGAGAGTTATCTCGAAGTACCTGGAGAACTGGTGTACAGAGGGAAAACTAGACACCACATGACGTATCAGAGAAGGGTACCTGTACCAATAAGTAGAAGTCTCAGAGAGGTAGATTTTCAGTTGCTTTATATAAAAACTTTCTAAAACATGGATCAGTCTAAAAATGGAAGGTTTTACAAGAAATTTTAGAGTAATTTATATTAGATGTTTAACAAGAATATACTTATTGCTCCCAGTAAAGTCACAGAATTATGACTTACTATTGCACCAGTAATTTCTTTCTAATAAATTTGGAGTGTTGTAGTGTCAATAAGATTGATTAAATGGCAATGCCTTTCATTTATATGTCATATATCAGATAAAATTATGCTTCAGGTGAATTCATATTAGCATTCTCTTTTCCTTTGCCTTGAGGAGGCAATGATTTCTTAAACAGCACACGAAACATCATTAATCATAAATAAAAGAACGCTGTATTGAACATTATTAAAGCTGAGAACGTTTTTAATAGAGAAATTTTGTTCATCAAAAATACCATTAAGAGAATGAAAAGACAAACCATATACTGAAAGAAGATATTTACTATACATAAATATGACAAGGTACTCGTGTCCTGATATACAGGTCAAAATGAAAAGGCAAGCTTTTCTGTTTCTAAGATTGTACTTCTCATCTAATCCATAAGGCATATTCTTTAGATCTAAATGGAGGATTCAGATGGAGTTATCTCCATTCCACGAGAACAGAGTGACCATGAAGACCACACTACCAGCAGAAACTAAAGGGCATTATCTGGCCTTTAGGTCTGAATTCTAGTGAAATATTACAGTGTCACACTTGGTACATGTATTTATTATTTTAGATGAAAAAGATACTTACCAAGTGGAACAGTTCCTATATTTCTCCTGTTGCTGTAACAGTAGAATTCCAGTGTACTTTATTCAAAATGTTTATTATTAATTTTCTTAGTAAGTGGTCTCTTAGTAAGAGCAATTCAAACACAAGATGTTCAGATGGAATATGGGTGAGAAGAGCTATTAGTTTTGCCTGAATTGCTCTTTCTTTTGTTTCTTGGACTATTAACTTTTATGATGGCTATTAACATTCTCTAACTCTGCATTCTCAGTAAATCTTTTTTTTTAACAGTTACATTTTTTAACTTACATAATCTTTCACTTATACATTTTTAGTAATCATCTCCTGGTAGTATCAGACTGTTAGTTAAGCAGAAATCTACTGCTTGAATAGTTTCCCTGGCACCAAGACTTCAAAATTGCTCTAACCTAAAAGACTACTTTCTGGTGGCACAAACCTCAAACATCAAAGGCCATTCATACAATTACTACTTGAGATTCTGTAATTGAATTCCTCTTTTTAAGACTAAAGTCCTCTGAACTCACAGTACAATCAATGATTTTTCCTATTTTTGCCAAGAACAAAAAAATTAGTACATTATAACTGTTTGCTACTATATGTAATAAGCCGCAAGAAGATAGATACTACTGTTCTTTCCATTTTATAGATGAAGGCACTAGAGCAAGGTCTGGTTAAGTAATTTGCCCAAGTGGTAAGTGGGAGAGGCAGAATTTGAGCCTCTTCACCCCCGTCTCTTAATTTTAATTTATTGTTTCGATTTTTACTGCTGAGATTTTCAGATATGACCTCTTTTTGCCTAATTTTTGAAACAAAAGAAAGTAAGTATAAAACCCTGTAATGCTGTGACCCATGATAATGTGAAGTTGGACATGTCATGATTGTTGTTTGGCTCTCTCCCTTGCCCAAAACTTGTTTTCAAACTGAGACAGGGGCTTCCCTGGTGGCGCAGTGCTTGAGAGTCCGCCTGCCGATGCAGGAGACGCGGGTTCGTGCCCCGTTTCGGGAAGATCCCACATGCCGCGGAGCGGCTGGGCCCGTGAGCCATGGCCACTGAGCCTGCGCGTCCGGAGCCTGTGCTCCGCAAATGGGAGAGGCCACGACAGTGAGAGGCCCGCATAACGCAAGAAAAAAAAAAAAAAAACAAACTGAGACAGTTTAACGTTTGCGCTCCTCCTCAGAATGCTGTTAAATGGTTCTATTATCACTAATTCAAAGATAAAGAGGCTCTCAAGTAACTTGGTCAAGGTCACATTCCCTATAAGAAGTGAAACAGGATTTGGGGTTTTGAACATAGACACAACTGAATTCAAAGCCCATGTTCTTTCCAACTTGTATACTGTTTCTTTTGGTTCTTTGTATATAATGGATTGCTGCTATTGTAAAACAATTTATTAATACTTTGGAAAGGAATGTGCCATATATTTTATAATTTACTTCTCATCCAGATAAAATTATTAACAAATTCTAACTACAACTTCCAGTCATAATATAGTTTTACTTCTTTTCTACTCAGCTCAGCACACACTGTTTAAAATCAGGTGGTCAATAAGTAATTGGAGGGTTGGGAAATTCTTTGGAATAAATATAATTTATCTTCATCAATTAATATGTGTAGAATTCTATGCTTATATTTACCAACTAATTCCTGATAAGTACTTTTACTGAACACATTTCATTTTAATTTTTAAAAGTCTTAATCACCAGAAGCTGATTTTACATATTTAATAAAAGTAAACAGCTATAACAAATGAGCAGAAATTAAAGCAAAATTTATCTCTGCATTATCAAATTTACCTAGGACTTCAGTATAGAACTAAGCAAAGAATAGTTCAGATTCAACTTTGAATGAAAATGTTGATAAGCCTCAACAAAATCCTCTTAATTGATTTTATTTTGCTCTTGAAATAAACATCTGAATTTACTAATTTAGAGAGAACAATGAAGGAAATAACAAAATAACAAAATCATTCTGATAACTTCATCAGAATATTTCCTGATAATATGTGTTCTCAGCCTGAAGAACTGAACTTATAAGACACTGGCAATTGTATTTAAAATTATTATTAAATAGCAACATTTATATTCACTATTCCTAATTTTTGTTGAACTGAAAGTAAGAACCATTAGTTTTTATTCCTGTTTATACAAAGCTAATATTTACTATTATATAACATTACCAAATTATAAAACCACTGTCATTAAACAAATCAACAAACACATCAAAGTTCTAGCTTAATCCTAGCATGAAAATAACATAGTATAAACCTCCTATTTTATTCTCGTTATATCACATTTCTTTCTCCCATCCCCAGCACTCCTCCTCAAAATTGTCCCACAACTTCTCACCTAAAGCATTTCTTTATATTTATTTAGGGATACAGATACTGGTCCTGAAAAGTTGATTCCAGCCAAGATTAAAAACTAAATAACAAGTGAAACTGGACTTAGTAGATATTAAAAATTGAATTTCAAAAGCAGTCCAGATTTTTTATTTTAAAATAACACATTAAAAAGATAATTTCTTCCTTCCAAAATAATAAGAAAAAGAAACAGGAATGCAAATTCCATTTGCAATGAAACTAGAAGATTTCTACAAACCAGAACTACACAATTTGATGAAGTGCTATTAAATGCAGTGAAGGTCAACTGGAGTACAGGGTGACTCAAGAGAGAATACCTTAGAGTAGTCTCTAAGTAAGAGGATCACTTGATGTGCAAGATCAACGATGTCTTGCTTGGAACAAGAACAGAGACACAGGGAGGCGAGAGAGCCTTCCTAGATCCAGTTTGTCATAGAATTTTGAGAAGCAGAGAAGATGGCACTGAACAAGGATCCACATAGCCAACCAGATCTGCAGAAAAGTGTCAGTCGGTTGGACACGGGAGGAGAAAGACTGCATTACAAGGAGCCTAAAGTGTCAATATCAGTGAGTTGGGGAGAAATAAAAGTGAAAAAAAACTCACTTATAAACATAACTACATATCATGGGAGAATTTCTACTAGAGGGAATACAGTCTTGGCCTCATCTCCACACAGACATTTTGCAAATAGTTGATACATAAAGAATTTATCTCATTCAAAAGAGAGTATTAGTTAAAAAGAAACCAGAGTAGATCTAATATGAAAGATTAGAGAAGAAAAGAAACAGGGAGAAAATTTAAACAAAATACATTACCCCCCAAATGTTACCACATTATCAATGAAAATTGTGGCCCATGGTAGAATTATAACTTTAAATAAATTTATGACATAATGGCCTCATGAAGATAAGGGTATGTATCTCAGGGAAGATACAGGACAATAACAGATACTGGAATTGTGACATGTCAGAACACAGAGAAGAATGAGAAGAAAACAAATAGTAGTATTATAGAAATGAATGCAAAATTAGAAAGATCATGAAGAAAACAGACACTTCAGAAAAAGATTAAAAAAATCATAATGGCTCTGAACTGTCCATTAAATTTTTCTGTAAACCTAAAACTTCTCTAAAAAATAAAATCTATTCAATTTTTTTTAATTTCTGAAGTATTCACCAAAAAGGCATAATGGAAGATTTGAAGGGAAAAAGCAAAATGAACTCTCATTAATGCAAAAAAAATTAAAAGTTGAAAAATAAATGAATATCCTTTTTCATTTCTATTTTTAAATTTTATTCCTAAAGTATCCTTTTTCATTTCTATTTTTAAATTTTATTCCTAAATTTAAGGAAACAAGCACATGAGACACAAAACTGGATGGAGGAAATAAAAGTATCATTATTTGTTGATAATATGATTATTTGCTTGAAAGGCCAATAAAATCAATTGAAAAACATTTATAAATTTTAAGAGGAATTATTAAGTACAAGTATGAAATTAATATCCAGAAATCAATAGTCTTCAGAGGCAAATAACTAATTAAGAAGCTAATGGAAGAAAATGTCATTCATAATACTAACAAAATGATAAAATACCTAAAGTGAACTGAAGAAATATATGAGATCTGAATAAGATAAAAACTTTACAATATTACTGAGGGATACAGAAGATGGAAAACATGGAAAATCATACCATGTTCTTGGATTGCAACCCTTTATAACATAAAGATACCAATTTTCTGAATTAATCAATAATCTTAATATGACCTTTCAAAAATACCATTTTTAAAAACTCAAACCACTCAGTTCTAAAATACATAAGCAAAATTAATATACAAGAATAAACAGGATATGAGGAAAAAGAAGAAAGCTGGAGGCATAACCCTCCCAGACTTCAAATTATACTGTAAAACTACAGTAATCAAAACAGTTTTTAAAAAAAAAGTGTGGTATTGGCACAGAAACAGACACATAGATCAATGGAACAGAATAGCAAGCAGAAATAAACCCACACACCTATGGTCAATTAATCTATGACAAAAGAAGCAGGAATACAGAATGAAGAAAGCACAGGCTTTTCAACAAGTGATGTTGAGGGCTTCCCTGGTGGCGCAGTGGTTAAGAGTCCGCCTGCCGATGCAGGGGACACGGGTTCGTGCCCCGGTCCGGGAAGATCCCACATGCCGCGGAGCGGCTGGGCCCGTGAGCCATGGCCGCTGAGCCTGCGCGTCCAGAGCCTGTGCTCCGCAACGGGAGAGGCCACAACAGTGAGAGGCCCGCGTACCGCAAAAAAATAAAAAATAAAAATTAAAAAAAATAAAATAAAATAAAATAAAAAAAACAAGTGATGTTGAGAAAACTGGACAGCTATCTTTAAATCAATGAAATCAGAACACTCTCTCACACTATATACAAAAATAAACTCAAAATTGTTTAAAGACCTAAATATAAGACATGACACCATAAAACTCCTAGAAGAGAACATAGGCAAAGCATTCTCTGACATAAATCGTAGCAATGTTTTCCTAGATCAGTCTCCCAAGACAAAAGAAATAAAAGCAAAAATAAACAAATCGGACCTAATCAAACTTAAAATCTTTTGCGCAGCAAAGGAAACCATTAACAAAACTAAAGGACAACCTATGGTATGGGAGAAAACATTTGCCAATGATGTGACCGACAAAGGGTTAATACCCAAACTATACAAACAGCTCATACAACTCAGTATCAAAAATGCAAACAACCCAATCAAAAATGGGCAGAAGGTCTAAATAGACATTTCTCCAAAGAAGGCATACAGATGGCCAAACAGGTGCATGAAAAGATGCTCAACATCACTAGTTATTGGAGAAATGCAAATCAAAACAACAATGACATATCACCTCACACCAGTCAGAATGGCCATCATTAAAAAGTCTACAAATAATAAATGCTGGAGAGGATATGGAGAAGAGGGAGCCCTCCTACACTGTTGATGGGAATGTAAATTGGTACAGCCATCATGGAAAACAGTATGGAGGTTCCTCAGAAAACTAAAAATAGAGTTGTCATATCATCCTGTAATCTCACTCCTGGACCTATATCCAGAGAAAACTATAATTCGAAAAGATACATGCACCCCAATGTTCACTGCAGCACTATTTACAATAGCCAAGACATGGAAACAGCCTAAATGTCCATCGATAAAGAAGATGTGATATATATATATATATATATATATATATATATATATGTATGTATGTATGTACACACACATACACACACAATGGAATACTACTCAACCATAATCAAATATAGCCTTACCTTGCCATATTCTGGCACATTCCTTATTTTATCCTCCACCTCCTTCAGGTATCTTTATTCACTTCCTTTCTATTGAATTCTCAAGTCTAAAAAACCTAACGAAGTGCTCATCCCACAAAGCATAATCTCTTCCAAGATTTCATGCCATCTTACTGTGTCCAGTCACTTTTCTTCCTTCCTTTACAAATATCTTTTTTGAAGATGGCTCTGTTTCTTCTTTCCCAACCTATTTCTCAATTAACTTCAATCTCTCTTCTCCCTTAAAATACTACTGGGTCTTTTAATGACTTTTCAATTTCCTCCATAACTGTGACTTTGAAGTTGCACTTTCAATTGCACTTACAATTGTACTTTATTTTTTTAAATTATCATCTTAGGAGTGCTCTCTGCTATCTTGTCAGTGATAATGACATTCTCCTTTTTAAAAACCTCCACCCCATTTATTCCCATTACACTCCATATCCCTGCTTCTATTAATAATTTGGTGTCTGCGACATCTTTCTCTCCTTTGTGAGATCCACATCCTATGTCTGCCACCCCAACGTCTGTGTCCCTACTAGTATTCCATCATCAGCCTGATGCTCCACATGGGTGATCTCATCTTCTACTTGTCTGCTAATAATTTTCCAAATGTATGTCACCAGTCTAGACCTTTCTCCCTCTATTCTCTTAGGAAATTCCATCAATATAAATCTCCAGAATCCTCAGATTCAACATATCTGAAACCATTCACCATCTTTATTGAGTCAGGGTCCCCACAGGAAGTTGCTGATACACTTGAAATATTAGAATTTAAGGAGAGTAATTATAAAGACATTGTTTACAAATATGTTTACATAGGAAGACCAAAAAAAAGAGAGTCCAGTAACACAAAGCTCACTACCCCAGGTCAAAAGAACTGAGGAGAGGAAAGGTTAATGGAATCATGAAATCTGAAAGGAGAAAACCTGTACAATGATGAGAACATTGATGTCTATTCATTTCCACACAAGTCAGCTGTGTGGGAGAGAAAGAAGGATAGGGAGTAGATTTGGAGGAACAAACAGAAAATATGCAGCACAATACCTTCCTTTTTTCCTTAACATCCACTCTTATCCTTTGTTGGGTGAAAAACACTAACACAAAAAATTCAAGTAGTCCCACTAGTTAATGTATTACTGCAGATAACACTGCAGAGTGTTATCAATTTGGTCATAAGTCCATGTGAATCCTAGGACATTAGATACAACTTATATTCTTCCTATAAGGTAATGAGGAAAGAAAGGATAAAATAAAGCATTAAATAATCAAACACAGAGTTGTTATGGCCCACAATTCTATCATTTTCACGACAACGAACTTTGTAATATGAACGCTTCTTTTAACACTTAGCTGCGATTCTGCTTACCTTTTGCCAGCACTTTGGCTGCACAAGATTCTTTACTTAGTAGGGTGACCCAAATCTTTATCTCTGCAGGATCTGTCTTTGGAGATGTTATTTTTGTTGTTATTCTTACCACTATTTTACGGCAGCTACAACTTTGGGGCAAGAGAGTACTGAGAGAAACCTCCAGTGAATCCCCTGGATTCTAAAAATAGTCTTCTTTCATCCATTCTTTAGCAACAAACCAGCTGCCTCTAGTTGTTAGGATTAATCACCCTGCAAGTTGGATTATTGCCATAAAGAGCCCCAAATGTCCAGGGCGAAGCTCATCTTCTAATGTGTTGGAACCATGACTACTTTTTCTAGTGGAAGAGGTCCTACCTTGAAGACTAGGATGACCAAATCCACAAATCAAGGTCATGGAAAAGAAGCCAAAACTCTAGAAAATTACAAGGTATAATGGTGAGATATGGCTACTTCCACCTCTTTACCTTGTTTGACATACCTGTATATACCCTCTGTGGGTGAGACAGCACCGTGTATTAGTTACTTGTTTAAGACGTACACCACATGCTACACAACAGTTTCCCAACCTCTCAGAATGCTTGCATCTCAGCTTTCTCCAAAACTGAATCTTAGCAGTTTATTCTATTGTCCTACCATGCCAACTGTTTCCTATGTGACAGGGAATGTGGCACAACAAATGAAATCTTTGGTAATGAGCGCATTGCCACATTTCCTCTGCAATTATATATGACCTCTACTTAGAGACAGTGTAGTATGAACTACTGTGGCATGGATAAGGCATTCTGAAAGTGTAGGAATGGTGATGCTGACAGAAGCATCCATGTTAAGAAAATGTGTTTATTCCTGGGAAGACAAAACATCATACCCTCCGTGGTGGGACGTATTCAATATGATCAACCTTCCGAAAGGTAGCTGACTGGTTCTGCCAGAAGATATTGGCCTCTACTTTTGGCAGTTTGGCCACTCAATGGTGGTAGTTTTGATCAGATGATATTGCTGAACTGCATGTAGCCTCCATTTCTGATCAATCCACCCCTATGATCGTTGAGTACAGACAAAGAGCAGCTAAAGCATGTTCTCCTGGAGGCTACCAGGAAGAATGAGCCCCATTACTCACAGCAATAACCTGCTCATTAACACAACCTGTACTGAGTTTCTTCCCTTATTTGTTTTACTTACTCCTTCCCTTATCAGTGTTTCCTAGAATGACATCTCAAGTACTACTTTTACTCACACCATTTTAGTCTCAGAGTCAGTTTCTAGAGCTATAAGTGAATGTTAAGCCACAGTGTCTTAAAATGGAATTGGATTTCTTAGAGCCAATTGGCAACATGGATCCCGCTGCTGCGCTCTATGCCTTGTAGCTTACGATGTGGTAGATCCACTGGTGCTAGAGGTATCCATGTTAAGAGGCTTTGTGGAGTCCCTAGCCATCCCTGGTAAGATACTCATAGCTCAGCATTCTAGACCATGCCTTTTGCAGCAGAGAACTACTAATTGTTTGAAAAGCAGTTTCTGACATGTTACTGGGTCCTAGGGAAAATGAGTGTCTGACTACAAGACATTAAATGTAACAAGAGCTTCGTCTTATGAGCTGAGTATTTGTCAGGCCCATAAAGTCATGAGACTGGGTGGAAATAGCAGCAATCCATGGTATAATGGAAAAGGTAGATACATGATTGCATACAATCAGGCCCAGTGAGCACTGTAAGTGACACAAACATGTGGACCAGGCCCCCATGTAACCTAATTTTGTTGCACTTATGCCTTTCCCTCATCTCATACCTTGGGCCTGATGGTGGGGTATAGGTTACAGAGGAATCCCAAAGATCAGCTGATGGAAGAGGAGGAAACTCAGGACTGCTTTATTGATTGGAGAGGACTTAGTATGGTGGTGCCAGATGAAATTAACTGCAGCCATGCTCCAGTTCCTCTCAGTGATGGCCCTGAAAAACAAGGATCAGGGGAAATTCTTTCATCAATGGACAAGTTTTCAGCAGCACACTTGGTCATCAACTGGGTATTGAGGGAGAAGTGGCCTGAGGTAAGGATATATATGGAGGACTAGGCTGTGGTACATGGGTTTTTTTTGGTTTGTCAGGGGACAGGAAGAAACAGGAAGATTGGAGACAAGGAAGTCTATGGAAGAGGCATGTATATGTACGTATGTGAGTGGAAACAAAGTGTGTGCTACTTTGAATCACATACTAAAATTCACCAGAGAGCACCTACCCTGGAGTTAGAATACATAGTATGATTTACCTTGTGGATGTCAGCCACCCTCTGTCCTAATCCACCCCAGTGCTCTCACAAAGGGCCCATGAATGCGACAGACACCTTGGCAGCTATGAAAGCTAAGCATGGGCCCAACAGGAAAGTTGCTTCTCAGCAAAGCTTATCAAGTTACTGTCTGCGTTGAAAGTCCAACTTGTCAACTGTCAACAATCAGAACTGATACTAAAACTCAGTAAGGTTCTATCACACGTGGAGACTAACCGGATATTGGTTAGGGTTGGATTACTGTTGAATGCCTTCTGCTCTGAAGGGGGCAACAATTTTTCCTGACTGAGACTCTGTGTGCTCCAAAAGTGGATTTGCCTTTCTTTCTGCACTGACTTAAATAACATCACTATTCAAAGCTTTATGGAGGGTCTGATCTACCAAACAGGGTCCCATAGCATATTGATTTGGATGAGAGGAACTACTTTATCATAGAAGAGGTGGGACAGAGTGCACCTAATTCTGGAATCCACCAGTCCTACTATGTACTGCTTCACATGGAAGCTTTCAGACTAATAAAACATTGGAATAGCCTCTCAAAGGTGCATTGAAGTCATTAGTTTGGGGATGACACCTTGTATATTTGGGAAGTTTTTCTTAACATGAAGCATGTAGTTTGAAGCAACTATTCTATGCTGCTGACAGCTGCAGTACACAGGCCTGGAAACCAAACAGTAGAAGTGATCTCCCTCAACATCATTCTTGAGGACTCACTTGGAAAAACTGTATTTTCTAGGTGAAGGAATGCTTCTACCTGTGGACACAGGAAGGACTCACAAAATCAAAAGCTACAGATGCCCCCCCAATTTTATATGCCTACAGATCATCGAAGAGAAAAGGGAGCTACTACATTGTTAGGGGTAAATATCTCTGATTATCATAAGAAGATAAGGTTGCTTCTAAATAATGGGAGTAGGGGGTAAAATGTCGTAACTAAGTGGACTCCTTAACACGTCCATGCCTGGTAATAAGCAAGAATAGGCAACCGCAGCCCCCGCAGCCTGACAAGGGCACAGTAAGCACGGCTTAAATCCCTTAGTGGTGAAGATCTTGATTACCCTGTGGGCAAAACAACCCAGATCCACAAAATTGCTGCCTGAGGGTAGGGAGGCTAGAACGAGTAATAGAGGAGAGACAAAATAAACGTCAGCTTTGGTCTTGGACCATATGAGCAGGGACTAGACTAAGGTGGTTTATCTCACTGTACTCTCTGTTTTGAGATTTAAAAAAAAAAAAGAAATCGTGACCTCCTCGAAAAATCAATGAAAGAACAGAGAGAACTTAACATGGGCATGAGTGGATGGAGCTCTAAGGGGTGGACTGTTGCAGGCTTTACCAATGCCATCCTCCCTCAACGTTTCCACGCATACCAGTGGTCTCCCACTGCATGCAGATGCCACTTTCTGTCCCTCCTCTGGCTTCAGACACATGTGTGGTTAGCACACTAGAGGAAGTCTAGAAGTGCCAGGCAGTTATGCCTTTGAAATCCACACCCAATAAATCATGAATGCATGTTGATTGATAGTCATTCCAGCTTCCTTGCCACTGGGCTGGGACTATTCTGAGGGATATTTTTCACTGTTTCTCAGAGACCTCCAGTAGCATTAAGCACTAGTTGCCTATAGAATAATCTGCCCTTTAATGTATAGCCTTCTGTATCTACTTCTGTATTAGTTTCCTACTGCTGCTGTAACAAATTATAACCATAGTGGCCTAAGACAACGCAAATTTATTATCTTACAGTTCTGGAGGCAAGAAGTCCAAAATGGGTTTCACTGGCCCGAAACTACAGTTTGCAGGGTCACACACTCTCTGGAAGCTCTGAGGACGACCTATTTCTTGCCTTTTTCAGCTCCTAGTGGCTACTTCTTCTATTATCAAAGTGCATCACTCCAATCTCTGCTTCTGTGGTCACATGGCCTTCTCTTCTGTAGTCAAATCTCCCTCTGTCTCCTTCTTACAAGGACACTTGTAATACCATTTAGGGCCCACCTGGACATTCCAGGATAATCTGTCCACATCAAGATCCTTACCTTAATCACATCTGTAAAGACCTTTTGGCCATATAAGGTAACATTCTCACGTTCCAGGAATTAGACTTGAATATCATGGGGGCCCTTATTCAGTCTACCGCAGTTTCTGTCCTTTGTTTGATTCACCTCATTCAATTCCCTACCACGCTTCTTGAAATCAGTTCTCAAACAAACTACTTGCACTTAAATGCTAATCCCAGAGTCTGCATCTGATATTAGGATAGCTATCATTACATATTGGTGATAGCTCTTACACAGCTTCTCTCCTTAGACTCTAGCAATAAAATATCTGCCAGTGTTCTTGTCCCCTTAAGTAAAATTTTCTGATAGTATTTTTGCAACTCCACATAACAGTGTTGACATTTTAAGTACCAAATATGAATTCCCATCTCCTTAACAAAGACTACAATGGTATACAGAGCTTGGCCCGTGCCTTTCTCTTCAGCAACATTCTCTCCCGAACATTTGGGACTGATCTCAGTTCTACAAATGCACCAAGCCTTTTCTTCCTGCTTGAGATATTTTGTTCCTTCACCCCAAACTTAAACCGTCCCATTCATTGCTTAGTTAAGCCCTACTGATCCTTCAGATCTTATTGTAAATAGGCCCCAGAATGGTCTGCCCTAACACTCCATCATAATTAAGTCTCCCAATTTTAAAAGCTCATAACATCTTATATTTCCCCTTTTTAATCTCTTGTCACCATTTGCAATTATTTATGTATCTGCTTAGCTCTTAGCATCTGCTACCATGAAAGCCTCTAAACTCACAAGTCAAGGATCATATCTGATAAGTTCTTAAACACAGCGCCTTTTGCCATGTCTGGCAGATGGAAAGTTATCAATGCATATTTGGCGAATGGATGAATAAAGAAGGAAATGAATGAGTGGAACTTTAAATGCCACCTTAGTCTTCCAATGCATTGTCTAGGATGCATATCTCCTAGAAAGGGAGTAAGCATGCTTTTTATTTTATTTTATCTGTTTTTGTCAGGACTGTGGTACAGAATATCTTTTTAAATGCAATGCATAAAATATTTAAATTCCACAAATAAGCTTTTCTCCTCAGTTTTATTCTGCAGGCTATAAATATTTAGTGCTTTATTCAGTTTCATATTTTCTAGCATAAGCTAGTTTCTCTTCTCTGCAAACAGATAAGCCATGTTAGGATCTATGTAAATAGGTAGCATTAGCATTTGTGGTTTCTAATCGTAGCCAAGCACTGGCATTCATTAAAGCCATTTGTCTTCCTTTTGCTTTCCCTACATTTTTGTTCTTTCTTTTGTTTTCATTTCTCTATGCTAATTTTTCTTTGGTTGCTTTTCTTTTGTAGGCAGATGCAAGAAATACAAGAACTATCATTATCAATTTTAACATTGAACAATGTGCATCAAGAAATTATTAATTCCCTTTTTTATGATATTTTTCTCTTTTCCTTTCTCCTTTAATTTACAATAAATCTGGTATCTCTGTGCTGTCATAGATTCCTCTTTCTCCCCACTCTCTGCCCACAATGTTGAATTAATCTCTTTTCCATGCCATTCCAAGGACTCAGTCATTGCCAAAGATTTTTCAGCTAAATCAGAAACAATTTATTTAGGCCTGACTCATTCAGTCGTTTATTCATGCAACAATATTCACTGAGTGCCAGCTAGAAGCCAAACACTCTTTTAGGAATTCAGCAGAAGACAGAATGAAGCCCTTACCTTCAGGAAGTTTAGATGTTCTAGCATAAGCTAAGGAAAAGATAGGATAAATAACCATACAAGCATAATAGTACATATGGACTCTGGAGAAAAATAAAATAGGGTAAGTGGAATAGGGATTGCCATGGGGCAATTGTATGGGGGTGATTCCCATTTTGAACAGAGTGGCAAGTGAAGACTTCAGTGAAAAGATGACTATATTAGTTAGTGTTACCAAACACACAGAGCCACAGAGCCACTGATTATGTGTTGTGTGTATGTGTATTTTGTTTGTTTGTTTTTTAGTAAAACAGAGTATTCTCCATAATGTGGTTAGGCCTCACCCAATCTACTGAAGGCCGTAGGAGAAAAACCTGAGGTCCCCTGAGAAGGAAGGAATTCTGCTTTCAGACTGCCTTGAGATTCAAGACTGCAACATCAGCTCCTACAGGAATTACCAGCCTGCTGGCCTGTCTTGCATATTTTAGACTTACCAGCATCAGAATTCACATGGGAGATTTATTTTAAGGAAATAGATTTTGGATTTTAGACTTTGCGTTTTACCCTGGGTTATGACCAGAGGGGTAATATGATTTGACTTATTTTTAAGGATCATTCTTAATGTTAGGTTAAATAAATAGACTATAGAGGAACAAGTGTGGAGGAGAGAGACAAATCCAGAAGAGAGATGACTGTGGTCTTGATGGAGGTGGTGAGAAATATGACACTGTGAATGTATGTACAGGTCTCAGTATGCTATTCTATTTAGTTCCTGTATTCAAATCATAGCCATTGGGGCTTCCCTGGTGGCGCAGTGGTTGAGAGTCTGCCTGCCGATGCAGGGGACACGGGTTCGTGCCCAGTCCGGGAGGATCCCACATGCCGCGGAGCGGCTGGGCCCGTGAGCCAAGGCCGCTGAGCCTGCGCGTCCGGAGCCTGTGCTCCGCAACGGGAGAGGCCACAGCAGTGACAGGCCCACGTATCGCAAAACAAAACAAAACAAAACAAAAACAAATCATAGCCACTGATTGCAGGTTTAGATAACAAAAGATACCATGTACCCAAATTCATTAAGTTATTAAGCTTTGGAGAGTGAGAGTTGGTTTACCAATGCTTACCTCTATTTGGAAGGTAGCCCCACCTTATGATGGATCTGATATGGATACCTGAGAGGAGACAGGGATAACTCCTGTTGACTGAGCAACTGGAAATATGTTGGATTTACTGAGATGCAAATAACTGCAGAGGGAGCAGTTAAGTTGGAGATGTCTGCTAGATACCTAAGTGGAAATGTCTGTGGGCAGATAGACAAATCTGGACTTCAGGGGAGGGGTCTGAGCTATAGACACAAAATTGAGAATTGTCAGTGCACAAAGGATGTGGTCATTTTGAACCACAGCAAATTAGCTACTGAAATGTTTCCCCAGATTCCCTTCCCTCTGAGTTCTGTGTTAGGGTTGTCCACAGGAGACGTTCGTGGAAGATTTGGAAGGTGGAAGTGTATCAGCAGGCCTGAAGCTCTGAAGGGTGGGCACCAGCCATTGCTCTAAGCTTGCACATGCTATTGCACATCTGCTTGTACACCTTATTGGCATGGGCCACACCCAGGCATACTATTCTCCCAGCCCTCACCGAGTTTCTTCCTTTAGCTTCTCCAAGTTCTGGGCCAGCATAAGTGCAGCTCCATGGTGAAGGGTGCCAGCTTCTTCCAGTTTGTCCAAGTTGGAGGCAAGTTCCAGTTTGTCCTGGTGGATTCCAATTTTCCCTTACTCATTGGATCTGCGTTGTCCTTACTCTCTCAAGCTCTATGTCCAGATTTTCTTCCAGACTGTCAGCCCTTTGCTGATTTACAGTGACCTTAAAACATACAAGATGCAGAGCCAACAGGCTTCCACAGAACCTCTTCACCAGCAACAACAAAAAGATCCAACGCCTATAGTAAATCCCTTATTCCATATCACTCATGGGGACTCTCCACTGATCAAACCCTAACTGATACATATGTTACTTAAAGCCATGAAACTAGATGAAATTACTTAGGGGTTCTAGTATAACTATAGAAAATAAGAGGTCTAAGGATCGGGTCCTGAGTCAGTCCTATCTTTAAAGGTCAATTTTATGACAAGAAACAAGCAAGCAAGACTGAGAAATAATAGTCAGTATGGTAGGAAAAGAACCACAAAATTTTTCAAAAGAGAGTGATCAATTACACCAAGTATTATTAATGGGTCACTAACGACCTTGGCAAGAACAGTTTGGGTGGATTAGGTTCAGGAGAGAAGAGAAAATAGAGATAGAGAATATAGACAACTCTTGAGGAATTTTGTGGTAAAGGGGGCAGAGAAATGGCCTGATAGCTGGAGGGAGAAGTGGTGGTGAAGGGAAGATATTTTAGATGACAGAAAGAGCCTTATTTGTGTATAGATGAGACTGATCCAGTACAGAGGGTGATAGTAAACATGCACGCAAGAGACAGGCATAATGCTGGAGGGATGTTCTTTAATGGTCAAGAAGAACGATACCTAGTGAGCAATTTTTTAAGGTGTTGACCTTAGATAGGAGCACTAACTGCTTATCAAAGTAACAGAGGGAGGACACAGTCTTTTAGATTCAGGGGCAGGAGGGCAGGGAGATGTATTGGTGAGAAGCTGTGAAATTTCTCTTCTTTTTTTGGTTTTGTTTTTTGCTTTGGCTTTCAGGATCTCAGTTCCGTGACCAGGGATTGAACCCAGGCTATGGCAATGTAAGTGCCAAATCCTAACCACTAGACCACCAGGGAACCCCCAAGTTCTCTTCTGTTTACTACAATAGGAAGTTAGGTTTTCAGCTAGGCATAAGGACAGGGGAAAAACTGGTAAAGGATTAAGAAGCAAGGAGAAGGTGTGAAATAGTCGGCTGAGGACAATGGAAGAGTGGATGGACTAGAAAACATGGATTGCTCAGGAAGCACTGATGGTGAACTAAAGATCAGTGCCCATGAATTTCAACCATGATCAGTCAGCATGATTGTGTGTTTTCTCCAAACAAGTTCAGTTGTGAAGATGCGAACATAGTCAGTGGAGAATATTGACCAGGATTGGGGGGGTTGCCAGGTGAGTACGACAAAGAGAGAAAACTTGGAGATTATATATTTTTTACTATATACAGAATTAATAGCTTCCCCAGTAGCTGTATATTCTTTTGCTCTTAAGTATTTTGTTAAGTGTAGTGTATGTGCTTTTCTGTTTTCAACTAACAAATATTTACTTAGTACTACTACTAATAGCTAATATTTACTATGTTGCAGCCACCTTTCTAAGCACTTTGCCAGTATTTTTATCACTTAATCTTCATATCAATCCTATGAGAAAGGTAATATTATAATCTGCTCTATCCAGATGAAGGCACTGAGGCACAGAGAAATAACTTGCCGAGGATCAGACAGTAAGTAGCTGAGATATAAATCCAGTACGAGGTCTCAGAACCTGAGCTCCTAATCACTGCACTGCAGTTGTCTGTGAATTAAATGGCCTGCCAACAGTTCTACAGCATAAAAAGCAGATAAGCTTTAATTAACAAATTAGTTAGGAAGACATACACCCATAAAACAAAGAGTGAGAAAAACAGATTAATATAATTCTATTAATACAAAATGTTTACCAGTTGGAAATTCACATATAGGATAAAGAACTATCGAAATGGATTTTAAAGCATGGGGAGGATGTAAAGAGAAGAGAAGAAAGCCCCCCGGTGGTGGGAAAGCAGAAGCAAAGTCTGGGAGATGGGCTTGAACCTAATGCATTGAGGAAGAGTAAGGGGTGTGACAGGGGTGAGGTGAGACTGAATTTGGATGGGAGTAGTGCGAAATAAATTTGGGAGGGGGGAATAATGGAAAATAAATTTGTGGGTAGGGGTGTTGCAGAGGAAGCAAGGGGCAGGAGAGGGAAATTATGCTTTAAGATGTATGCAACAGAGCTTAAGTTTGATTGATCTGTATGGGAACCCTTCCTGGTGAGTCTTATGTAAAGAACAAACCACACTTGACCCCTTGGGGCGTGGAGAAGGCCAGCAGCCATGGGAATGGGTGGAGGGGAGGGCTGTGGCCACATTAAATTCATCTTTTGTCCTATTCTCTATGCCCATTTTCTTTCCCAGCACTCAGTAAATGTTTACCAAATGTTAAATAGAAAATGAATATCTATGGAATTTGGTGACCAACTGAATAAGGGAATATAGAAAACAATTTTCATGCTTTAAATTTTTCATAAACCAAGAAATTATTAAGGTTAATGGTAAAATGAGAATGTTGAAAAAGGGAAAGCAGTTTAGAAAGAAGGAAAGTTTCTGGACACCAGAATGAGTATAAATGCTATGCTTCTCAGCAATTCACTCACATGTGGCAGTGGCTCATTAGTTACCTAAGAGAAGTCATACCCAGCAACTAAACCTGGTAGAAAATTGTGCTTTCTGGTCACAAATTCATTGTGGATTTCCAGAGGAATAATGAAGAGAGGTGTGCCTTTTTATTGTTCGTTTCTTTGTTTCCCTTGTGCCTAGGTGGGAGGCCTGAGAGTAACACAGTAATAACATCAGCTGTGCTTATAAATATCGCCCTTCCACTGAAAGAGGCTTGTTCGGCTATGTGCAAACCTGGTGTGTAATTATATATTTACAAGATATACATAACAATAGCTGGATGGTAAACACTAAGGAAGTAAAATGAGAAAAAAAAAACTGAGTAGTGAATTCAAAGAGACTTTAGAAATATCTTGCTGCTAACTGTACCATGCACAGTCTCTACGAAGAAATTTCATGTGTGCAAATGAAGTAAGAAAAGTTAATTTGACAGCTAACAATATCAAGTGAAAATTTTACCCTTTAGAAAACCACAGTGCATTTAGAATTTTTTCCCCCAATTTTCTCAAGCTTTGGTGGGTAAAACTGTGAGGCCTGGGTTTTTCTCACTTCTAAAAATAGTATTATAGTGATTCACATTTACCGAGGTGTATTGTGTCAGATTGGTTAATCCAGAACCTGTTTTCCCAGAATTCCCTTCAGGGTTCTGTGTTAGAGGAATTTATACAAGGTTTGAAAAACAGCCATTAATCTCTGCAGGTGCTGTGCTTACATATAATATGACAGAAAGGAGCACTGGTCCCACGGGTTCTAACTTGTCCTCTCTCCCTCTCCCAAATCTGCACCCAGCTCTTTTTCCCACTGTCACCCCTGCTCACCATCTGTGCCCCAGGCCTCCCGCCAGACTATGGGTTATGGACCTACAGAAACAGAAACTCTTGCTGAAGCAAGAATCCCACTGACTCTTCAGCTTTATTAAGGTATGACTTAATACACTCAAAAGCACACATTTTTAAGTGTACACTTTGAGTTTTGACAAATGTATACACTCATGTACCTACTTTCCCAAATGAGATACAGAATAGTTCTATTACCCCAGAAAGTTCTCTTCTCCATTTATAATCGACTTCCCCATACTCACCCCTAGAAAACCATGGATCTGACTTTTATCACTCCAGCATAATTTTGCCTATTCTAGAACTTTATATGAGTGGCATAGTATATTAAGCATTTTAGTGCTTGGCTATTTTTGCTCAGTGTGCTTTCGAGATTATCTATGTTGTATCCATCATTATTTCATTTCTTTATATTGCTTGAAGTGGTGCATCATATGAATATGCCACAATTTGCTTATCCATTCATCTATCAATATACATATATACTGGCTTATTTCCAGATTTTGGATTTACAAAAAAAGCTGTTCTAAGTATATGTCTTTGTGTAATATATTTTATATTCTTCAGTAAATACATAGGAGTGGAATTATTAGGTCATATATAGCACTTGGATATTTAAACTTTATGAGACTGCCAAACTGTTTTCCAAATTAACTGTACCATGTTATACTCCCACCAACAATGTATCAGAGTACCAATTATCTCACGACCACTCCAACACATGGTACTAAGTCTTCTTAATATTAGCCGTTTTAGAGGGTGTGAAATTGTTTTTGAAGTTGGCTTTAATTTGCACTTGCCTGTTGACTAGCAATATTTTCACATACTTTTTTTTTTTT
>NW_006791822.1:4004038-4023927 GCF_000442215.2 Lipotes vexillifer | reverse complement strand
GGGCCTCTCACTGTTCCGGCCTCTCCCATTGCGGAGCACAGGCTCCGGACGTGCAGGCTCAGCGGCCATGGCTCGCGGGCTCAGCCGCTCCGCGGCATGTGGGATCTTCCGGGACCGGGGCACGAGCCCGTGTCCCCTGAATCGGCAGGCGGACTCTCAACCACTGTGCCACCAAGGAAGCCACAATAATTTGATTTAAAAAAATGTAAAGGGCAGAAGACTAGAATAGACACTTCACAAAAGAAGATATACTAATGATTAATAAGTATTACTAATGATTAATAAGTGTATGGGGCTTCCCTGGTGGTGCAGTGGTTGAGAGTCCGCCTGCCGATTCAGGGCACATGGGTTCGTGCCCCGGTCCCGGAAGATCCCACATGCCGCGGAGCGGCTGGGCCCGTGGGCCCTGGCCGCTGAGCCTGCACGTCCGGAGCCTGTGCTCTGCAATGGGAGAGGCCGCAGCAGTGAGAGGCCCGCGTACCGCAAAAAAAAAAAAAAATTATTGAGTTGTAGGGATTCTGCTTGTATTTTGGATATAAGTCCTTCTTCAGATTTATGTATTGTAAATATTTACTCCCAGTCTGTGGCTTACCTTTTCATTTTTTTGGTGACATCTTTTGAAGGGCAGAAGCTTTAAATTCTGGTGAAGTCCAATTTATCGATTTTTATTACATTAAGGCTAGTATATATCTTTTTTTTATATATCTTGTCTAATAAACGTTTGCATAACCTCAGATTGCAAGATTTCTCCCTATATTGTTTTGTAGAAGTTTTATTTTTTTTTAATTTTTACATTTAGGCCTATGATCTATTTCAAATAATATCTGTATATGATATGAGTTAGGCTGAGGTTTACTTTTTTCTATATGGATAACCAGTATCATTTGTTGAGAAGATATTTTACAAAAATAAATAAGCTGCAATTTTGACTGGGATTATGGTGGATCTATAGGTCTATTTGAAGGAAAATGACATCTGAAAAACTGCAAGTCTTCTAATTCATATATGTGATATAGTTCTCCATTTATTTAGGTCTTCTCTAATTTCTCTCAGCAACGTTTTGTACTTTTCAGTGTAGAGGTCTGCAAGTCTTTTGGTAAATTTATTTCTCTAAGGATTTTATGTTTTATGATGTTGGGTTTTGGAGGGGAGAATTCTAGTAGGTTATTGTTTATTTTGTGTTTTTTGTCTTTTAGATTCCTTAGGACTGCAAAAAAAGTCAATTTTACTTCTTCCTTTCCAATATCTATGCCTTTCTCCCCTCTTTCTTGCTTTATCAGACTGGTTAGCATCTCCATTATAATGTTGAATGCAAGTGGTGAGAGCAAACATCCTTGCCTCTTTTCCTGGTGTAAAAAGAAAAGTGCTCAATATTTCACCATTAAACATGATTTTGGCTCTGATATTTTTTTGGTAGATTTTCTCTATAAAACTGAATAAGATTCCTCCTATTCCTAGTCGTCTGAGGGTGTTTATCAAGAAGTGGATGTTGAATTTTGTCAAATTCTTTTTCTGCTTCTATTGATATGAAAAAATGATTTTTTTTTCTCCTTTATTCTGCTAGTGTGGTTAACTGCATCAATCGTTTTCAAATGTCAGATGAATCCTGCATCCCTGATGCAACCCCACTTGATCATAATGTATTCTCTTTTTTACATAATTCTATATTTGATCTGCTAATGTATCGTTAAGGATTTTGTGCCTGTGATCATGAAGGCTATTGATCCATAATTTGCTTTTTTATAATTTTTTTGTTAGGTTTTGGTGTCAGGGTTATACTGGTCTCATAAAAGGAGTTAGGTTGGTTTCCAACTCCCCTGTTTTCTGAAAGATATTGCACGAGATTGGGATTATTTCTTCTTCGAATGTTTTATAGCATTCACCAGTGACGCTGTCTGCATCTGGCTTTTTTTTGTATGAAGGCTTTTGATTGCAAATTAAGTTTCTTTAATAACTATAGGGCTCTTCAGATTTTATATTTCTTCCTAAGACACTTGTGGTAAACTGTATTTTTTAAGGAATTTGTCTATTTCATTTAAGCTTTCAGATGTATTGGTATAGAGTCATTAGAATTAACCCTTTATTTTCCTTGTAATATAAGTAATTGGTATATTCTCTTTCTTTTTATTTCATAATCAGTCAGTCTTGCTAGATTGTTATTAATCTTTAAAATAAAAAAAACCTGACTTTTAGCTTTGTTAATTTTCTGTTGTTTGCCTATTTTATATTTCATCGATAATTCTAAGTTTATTATTGCCTACTTATATTTATTTTGGGTTCAAGTTTCTCTTCTTTTTTAGTTTGTTAAAGTGGAAATTTAAAATTTTATTTTAAATGTTTCTTCTTTTCTAATATAGGTATTTAAAGATATAAATTTCCCTCTAAGACCTATATTAGCTGAATATCTCAAATTTTGATATGTTGCATTGTCATTTTCATTCAGCTCAACTTACTTTCTCATTTCTCTGAAAACTTCTTATTGACCCATAAGTAACTTAGAAGCATGTTTTTTAATTTCCAAATATTTGGGGTTTTCTCTGTAACTTATTTTTAAAATAGTTTAATTCAATTACCTTACATTCAGAGAACAACTCTAAGAATTCAATGTTTTCAATTTTATTGAGACTTATTTTATGCTCCAATATATATCTTAGCAAGTGTTCAATGTGCACTTGAAAAGAATTATAATCCATAGTTATTGGATATATCTTTACATAAATATTGATTTGGTGATAATGTTCTTCAGATCTTTTATATCATTATTGGCTTTTTCAATCTACCATCTTGCAATTTTTCTTTTATTTTTCCAATTTGTTTTCGCATTTTTTCCGGACTTCTTTGGGTTAATCAAACATATTCATATCTGATTTTATTTCCTATGACTTTATCCATATGTATTTTTACAATTTAATTTTCTTTGTGTGTAATTATATGCATGCTTTATTAATCAAAATCTCTTAGCATTATTACTTTTTCACTTTACAATTCCTGCCTTACAAATATAAACCCCTTATGCAGTATAATTCCATATACCTGGCACTACTTATCCTTTCATATATTAGCATCATTTACTACTACATGTATTATAACACCCCTGTTATAATAATTAAATATAATTATTTTTGCTTTAAGATACCAGTTGCCTTTTAGGAAATGAAAAGAATAAATAGAGAGCAATCACCATGGCAGAGTAGCAGGACATGAAGCTCACCTTCTGCCACAAATACATCAAAAATACATCTACATGTGGAATGATTCCCACAGAATATCTACCGAACGCTGGCAGAAGACCTCAGACTGCTGAAAAGGCAAAAAAAATCTCCACGTAACTGGGTAGGAAAAAAGAAGGAAAAAAAAGTGAGAAAGGAACTGGATGTGACATATGCCCCTGGAAGGAAGCTGTGAAAGAGGAAAGGTTCCTGCATACTGGGAAGCCCCCTCACTGGTGGGGACTGAAATGGAGCTTCAGAGCCTTGGAGGACAGTGCAGCAGCCAGTTTGTAGCAGCCAGAGCAGAGGGATAACTGCACAGACGGTCAGTGCCACTGCCCTGCACTCCCCAGGCTGATATATGCTGGCAGGGGCTGGGTGCTGGAACTCAGTCTTTGGAGATCAGAACTGGGGAGAGGACTGGGGTTAGCTATCTGGAGACAGACTGGGAGATTGGAATCCAGTGCAACCACAGCTGAGGGCGTACGTGGAGGAAGCCTGGGCCACCATAGAGGCCAGTCACTATTATTTGGGAGACGGGGGGTGGTGGGGAGCCAGATTGTAGCCCTTTTCCCCATGCTTGTGCTCACAGAGGGCAGGACACTGCCTGCACAGGCTCAGGGGAGGTTGTGAGCCACCACTGCCGCCCGCTTGGACTCAAGGAATGGTTGCAAGCAGCTGGCACCGCCCGCCCAGATGCCAGCAGTGATCTCGGACCACCACCATCTCCCTCCCTGATTCCAGGAGTGGTTGAGAGCCTCCACCACCTCCCTCCCAGACCACAGAAGTGGTCATGAGCTGCTGCCACCACCCTCACAAACTCCAGGAGTGGTCAGGAGCCCCACCTGCCACCTACCCAAGCTCCAGGAGTGGTCATGAGCCACAACCATTCCCATCACATGCTCCAGGGGCACACCTGAGCCACCACCACAGCTGAGAACCCCAGGACCAGGCACCAGCCAACGCATCTATACACCCCCTATCAAGGGGATAACAACCAGCACACACTGAGGAAAGAGGTGACAGGCATCCATACTAAAAACAGCCCTTGCACCAAATATATTAAACCCACATAAGCTACACAGGGACACCCCCACATATAAATAGCCCTCCAAGATCACAGTAGATAATTGTTTCTCCTAAACTCACAGAGTAAGAGAAATATAAGTAAAATGAAGAAGAGGAACCACTCCCAGTTAAAAGACCAAAAACATTCCCCTGAAAAAAACAAACAGTGAAGCAGACCTCTTCAGTCTAATAGACACTGATTTCAAAAAGGAGATAATGAAAACACTGAAGGAATTAAGAAAGAAACAGAAATGCAGAGTTCTGTAAAAAGGAACTAGAAACTATAAAGAGGAACCAAGAAAAATTATAAAACGCATCTGCAGAGATGAAAGCTGGGCTAAAGGCAATGAATGGCAGAATAAAATAATGCAGAAGAATGAATAAGTAACCTGGAGGATAGAATAATGGAAATCACCCAATCAGGAGAGCAGACAGAAAGCCAAATGAAAGCAATATAAGAGACCTATAGGATAACATAAAGCATGCCAACCTATGCATAATAGGGATTCCAGAAGGGGAAGAAAGAGAAAAGGGGATCAAAATGTATTTTAAGAAATTATGGCTGAAAACTTCCCAAACCTAAAGAAGGAAACGGGAAGCACAGAGGGTCCCAAACAAGATAAACCCAAACAGACCTACACCAAGACATAGTATAATAAAAATGGCAAAAGTTAAAGAGAGGATTCTAAAGGCAGCAACATAAAAACAAAGAGTTAATTACAAGGGAACCCCTATAAGGCTATCAGCTGATTTCTCTACAGAAATGTTGCAGGCCAGAAGGGAGTGGCAAGATATAGTCAAAGTCCTGAAAGGGAAAAATCTTCAACCTAGGATACTCTACACAGCAATTATCATTTAGAATTGAAGGAGAGATAAAGAATTTCTCAGATAAGCAAAAACTAAAAGAATACAGCAATATTAAACCTATCCTAAAAGAAACATTGAAAGGTCTTCTCTAAATAAAAAAGAAGAATCTATAGGAAAGAGAAAATCACAATTGGGAAAAAAATCATTTAAATAAGCCAGTACATAGATTAAAAAAAAAATCAAAACATTTTCTGTGAAAGTGATGGTAACCACACTGACATCAAAATCATAAATGTGGGAGAGGTCAGTAAGAAAATGGAGATTGTTTTTTTTCTAGAATGTGTTTGAGCCTATGTGACCACCAGTCTAAGACAAGTAGATATAGGAAGAGGTTAACATAGTTGAAAAACAGGGTAACCACAAATCAAAAACACACAATAGATTTACAAAACCCCAAAAGAAGAGAACCTAAGTATAATAGACAAGAAAATCATCAAATCACAAAAATAAAAAGGAAAAGAAAGGGACAAAGAAGAAATATAAAATCAACAGGAAAACAAGGTTTAAAATGGCAATAAATACTTATCTATCAATAATTACCTTAAATGTCAATGGACTAAATGCTCCAATCAAAAGACACAGAGTGGCAGATTGGATTAAAAAAACAAGAGCCTACAATATGCTACCTACAAGAGACACACTTTAGGGCAAAGGACACACATAGATTTAAAGTGAGGGGAAGGAGAAAGATATTTCATGTAAAGGGAAATGATAAGAAAGCAGGGGTCATAATATTCATATCAAACAAAATAGACTTTAAAACAAAGACCATATAGAAAGATAAAGAAGGACACTATATAATGATAAAAGGATCAATACAAGAAGAGTATCTTACACTCATCAACATATATGCACCTAATATAGGAGCACCCAGATATATAAAACAAATACTAAAAGACATAAAGGGAGAAATAGACAGGAATACAATAATAGTAGGAGAATTTAACACCCTACTCACATCAATGGACAGATCTTCCAGACAGAGAGTCAGTAAGGCAACAGAGATCCTAAATGATACAATAGAACAATTAGACTTAATTGATATTTTTAGGACATTACATCAAAAAAAAACCAGAATACACATTCTTCTCAAATGTACCTGGAACATTCTCTAGGATTGACCACATACTAGGTCACAAAACAAGCCTCAATAAATTTAAGAGGATAGAAATTATCCCAAGCGTCTTTTCTGACCACAACTGAAAGAAGCTAGAAATTAACCACAGGAGAAAAACGATTACATGGAGACTAAACAACATGCTACTAAAAAAACAATGGGTCAATGATGAAATCAAAGAGAAAATTTAAAAATACCTGAGACAAACGACCATGAAAACAACCATACAAAATCTATGAGATGCAGCAAAAGCAGTTCTTAGAGGGAAGTTCATAGTGATACAGGGCTTCTTCAAAAAATAAGAAAAATCTCAAATAAACAGCCTAATCACTTAAAAGAATTAGAAAAAGAAGGACAAACAAAACCTAAAGTCAGCAGAAGGAAAGAAATAATAAAGATCAGAGAGGAAATAAATAAAATAGAGATTTAAAAACAAATAGAAAAAAATCAATAAAACCAAGAGCTGGTTATTTGACAGGATAAACAAGATTGACAAACCTCTGGTCAGGCTCACCAAGAAGGAAAAAGAGAGAACCCAAATGAACAAAATAAGAGATGAAAAAGGAGACATAAAAACTGATACCACAGAAATACAAAAAGCAATAAGAGAATACTATGAAAAATTATATGCCAACAAATTCGACAACCTAGAAGAAATGGACAACTTTGTAGAAACATACAGCCCACCAAAATTGACTCAAGAAGAAATAGATAATTTGAACAGACCAATCACTAGAAGTGGAACAGAGTCTGTAATTAAACAACTCCCTACAAACAAAAGTCCAGGACCAGATGGCTTCACAGGTGAATTCTATCAAACATACAAAGAAGAACTTATACTTATCCTTCTCAAACTCTTCCAAAAAATTGAAGAGGAGGGAACGCTCCCAAGGATATTCTATGAAGCCACCATCACCCTGATACCAAAACCAGACAAAGACACCACCAAAAAAGAAAACTACAGGCCAATCTCTTTGAGGAATATAGATGCAAAAATTCTCAACAAAATATTAGCAAACAGAATCCAACAACACACAAGAAAGATCATACACCATGACCAAGGGGGATTCATTTGAAGTTCACAAGGATGGTTCAACAGAGGCAAAGCAATCAGTGTGATACACCACATCAACAAAAGAAAATACAAAAACCGCATGATCATCTCAATAGGTGCAGAAAAAGCATTTGACAAAATTCAACATCCATTCATGATAAAAACTCTTACCGAAGTGGGTTATGTAGAGGGAACATATCTCAAGATAGTAAAAGCTATTTATGACAAACCCACAGTCAATATAATACTCAATGGTGAAAAGCTGAAAGCCTTCCCACTAAAATCTGTAACAAGACAAGGATGCCCACTCTCACCTCTTCTATTCAACACAGTACTGGAAGTCCTAGCCACAGCAATCAGACAAGAAAAAGCAATTAAAGATGTCCAAATTGAAAGGGAAGAGGTAAAATTTTCATTATATGCAGATAACATGATATTATATATAGAAAACCCTAAAGATTTCACACAAAAGTTACTAGAATTTATAAATAAATACAGCAAGGTAGCAGCATACAAGATTAACATACAGAAATCAGTTGAATTTCTTTACACCAATAATGAAATATCATAAAAGGAATGTAAAAAAAAAAGCAATACCTTTTAAAATCACAACCCCCAAAATAAAATACTTAGGAATAAACCTCACCAAGGAGGTGAAAGACTTATATATTTGAAAACTATAAAACATTAATAAAGGAAACTGAAGATGATTCAAAGAAATGGAAAGATATCCCATCCCCTTGGATTGGAAGAATTAATATTGTTAAAATGGCCATACTACCCAGAGCAATCCACAGATTTAATGTGATCCCTATCATATTACCCATGACATTTTTCACAGAACTAGAACAAAGAATCTTAAAATTCATATGTAACATAAAAGACCCAGAATTGCCAAAGCAGTCCTGAAGAAAAAGAAAAAAGCAGGAGGCATAATCATCCCAGACTTCAGTCAATACTACAAAGCTACAGTAATTAAAATAGTGTGGTACTGGCACAAAAACAGACATATGGATCAATAACACACAAGAGAGCCCAGAAAATAATCTTAGACAAAGGATACAAGAATATACAATGGGAAAAAGTCTCTTCAGCAAGTGGTGTTGGGAAAGTTGGACAGCTACAATGTAAACCAGTGAAGTTAGAACACACCCTCTCACCATACACAAAAATAAACTCGAAATGGCTTAAAGACTTAAACATAAGACATGACACCATAAAACTCCTAGGAGAGAACATAGGCAAAACATTCTCTGACATAAATCATACCAATGTTTTCTTAGGTCAGTCTCCCAAGGCAACAGAAATAAAAACAAAACTAAACAAATGGGACCTAATCGAACTTACAAACTTCTGCACAGCAAAGGAAACCATAAATAAAACAAAAACACAACCTACAGAATGAGAGAAAATATTTGCAAACAATGTGACTGACAAGGGCTTAACTTCCAAAATATACAAACAGCTCATACATGTCAATAACAAAAAAAACAAACAGGCCAATTGAAAAATGGGCAGAAGACCCACAGAGACATTTCTCCAAAAAAAGAAATACAGATGGACAATAGGCACATGAGAAGATGTTCAACATCGCTAATTATTAGAGAAATGCAAAGTAAAACTACAGTGAGGTACCACCTCTCACCAGTCAGAATGGTCATCATTAAAAAGTCTGCAAATAACAAATGCGGGAGAGAGTGTGGAGAAAATGGAACCCTCCTACACTGTTGATGGCAATGTAAGTTGGTACAGATACTGTGGAAAACAGTATGGAGGTTCCTCAGAAAACTAAGAATGGAATTACCATATGATTCAGCAATCCCACTCCTGGGCATATATCCAGACAAATCTATAATTCAAAAAGATACATGCACCCCTATGTTCATAGCAGCACTATTCACAGTAACCAAGACATGAAAACAACCTAAATGTCCATTGACACATGAATGGATAAAGAAAATGTGGTACATAGATATAATGGAATACTACTCAGCCATAAAAAAAGAATGACATAATGCCATTTGCAACAACTTGGATGCAACTAGAGATTATCATACTAAATGAAGTAAGTCAGAAAGAGAAAGACAAATACCATATGATATTACTTATATGTGGAATCTAAAACATGACACAAATGAACTTTTCTATGAAACAGAAACAGAATCACAGTCATAGGAAACAGACTGGGGTTGCCAAGGGTGAGGGTGTTGGGGGAGGGATGGATTGGGAGTTTGAGATTAGCAGATGCAAACTGGTATATACAGAATGGATAAACAACAAAATCCTACTGTATAGTACAGGGAACTATATTCAATATCCTGTGATAAACCATAATGGAAAAGAATATGTATATGTGTGTATATTATATATATACATATATATATTTATAACTGAGTCACTTTGCTGTACAGCAGTAATTAACACATTGTAAATCTTTATTCCCATAGATTTGAATTGCTATCTGGTATCACTTCCCTTCAGCTGAATGAATAACTAATTTCCTCTTACATTTCTCATAGTGCTTGTCTAATGGAATTGAATTCTCCCTGTTTTCATTAGTATAAAAATGCCTTTATTTTAGCTCAGTTTTTGACAGACATTTTTGCTGGATAGAGAAATCTGGATTGACAGGTATTTCCCACATTTTAAATAAATTTGTTCTATCATCCTCTCTTTCCATTGTTTCTGATGTGAAGTCAGATATTATCTATAAAACTGTTCAACTCTATGTAGTATTTCTTTTCTCCCCTGGCTACTCTCAAGATTTTCTCTCTATCTTTGGTTTTCAACAATTATACTATGATATGCCTATTTGTATTTATTCCGCTTAGGGTTTGCTGAGCCATTTGGATGTGTAAGTTGATTTTTTTTCATCAAATTTAGGAACATTTATGCTATTACTCCAATTATTTACTCACTTTTTTTTGGACTTTACTCATATGCAAGACTTTTGATATGTTGCTCAGATCACTGCAGCTCTGTTTATTTTTCCTGAATCTTTTTTTTCTCTGTGTTCTTCCAATTATGTTCTTCCAGTTGATCTATCTTTAAGTCAACTTACCTTTCTTCTGGCATCTCTAATCTGGGCAAAAGACCAGAAAGTTTTATGAGTTTCTAAAAGAAACACTTATCTCCGATAGCTACAGATCAAGATTTCTGAAAACCTGACCCAAAGTGTAAACCTGTAAGTGTCAGAACATCTATTTATGTACAATTGTTGCACACAATATTCCAAAGAACAATCTGAGATGTAATGGCCTGCACTTTAGAAAATCACCTTCACTACAATGTTAAGTCTCCCCTCTCAATTACTATTATGCTGTCCTGATTATTTCATATGCGTAATTATTATATTAAATGTTTAAAACTGTAAAATAAAATTATTAATTTATCTCTACTTCTAAAAATTCTCAAGTATCTTCTTTGCCCATCTGTTATGCCTTTTTATGGCACTTTGAAAACTGGCATGACTATATGTGTTTGTTCACAGTTCATGAGAAAAATAATACAATTTCTAATTTTATAGGGTTGATATTATCCGAGTTTTTTCTATCTTTGAATATAAGAATCTAAGTGAAAGAGTGACAGGTAAAATTAGAGCCTTTTGCTGTCTATTGTAAAGACTTTTTGGATACTTCAACAAAATCAAGAAAGCAAATGACTCTAACGACTAGGTTACACATTCTTTTGCAAAACCAGTGATTTCCAGTTCTTTGTTTTAACAAAATGAAGGAGAACCTAGTCAAGGCATCAGGTGGGAAAGTATTAAAAACAGTTAATAGATCACTAGGTGATATTTAGTATCTAATGAGGAAGGACTGAAAAGAATTGAGTAACATTGCTAACACAAGGCTCCTAAAAATTCCATATTCTCTATTATGGTAATAAAGAATTTAAATATTTCATTTTGGTTCACAAACGTATTTTGTATCAGTGAAGTATAAAAGAATTATGCATAAAATAAAATGAAGTTATCCAGAAGTGAAATGGAAATACTAGTTTAAACAAAAAGAATGACAAAATTTCTGACTATCGAAGAGTTTGTTCATGTGAATTAAAAATGGATGAAAACGGTAGAAAATCACAATGCTATTTAGATAACATTAGATACATTTAAAAGTTGAGGCTACAGATTTATTTTAATGCTAAAGTCACACTATACCTGCATGCCAACGATCCATCTACGGCATCTCATCTCTAAATTCACCCTTCATTATCTGTTCTGTGATAATGGACTTAAACCTCTTAAGCACCCTTCCTTTGCAGTAAGCACAACATTACGTGTTATCATTAGAGGGAGCAGGAGGAATATTGAAAAAGAAAGAAGCTCTTCCCAGTTCCAGTGTGCTGCTATTTGGGGGTTTTTCTTGTACCTACTTTACGGTTGACATTAGCTGTATGTATGAGGACATCCAATGTCTCTCTGCTCCAACAGCATGCCCAGAGTGTATGGTCCCTCAGTGAGATCACGGTCCCAGGCTGAGCTTGGTGACCACTTCATTATGTCCCTTCTGACGTGGACACCTCACCTGCCTGTTTTTGTGCTGCTGTGCCATCAGGCAAGCATCTGATGCCATGGTTCCTTCTATGTCCACCTGTCAGCACTCAGGTCCTACAGAGCATGGTTTCTCCAACGCTGGGTACTGCAGGGTGCAGCTCTCTCTGCTTCTGCCCCCTGCAGAGCACCCTGTGCCCAATGCTGAGTTCCTATCAAACACCATTTCTCAAGCTCTGGACGCCTACAAGGTGTGTGGCTTTCTTCGGCACCCAGCTTCTGCAGAGGACAACTTCTCCAACTCCATGAGGCATGAAGTGGCCACCAGTCAGCTGCTTCCCATGGCATCTCTTCCAATGACTTTATAGCAGGTCGTGAGACATAGCTCATCCGTGCAAATAACTTCCGCAGAACCCTAGACAGATTCCCAACAAGTGTCACCAGTGCAGAGCCTCAGTGATTTCTCCATCATTCACTGAGCTCCTCTCCAAGGAGGTCTCAGTCTTAGCCTAAGGTGGGTGGCTGAGGTGAGGGGTGGGAGGTGGGGGTGCTAGAGTGCTCTATCTCAGCCCAGAGATAGGAGATGATGTTCATTATATCTGATATTCATTCATTCATTTTATAATGTTTTCACTTCTCATTAGCCACTTCCCCATTATTGCAAATCCTATTATAGTTAAGAATCCTTTTTTGTTTTGTTTTTAGAGTTAAATTATCATTCGTGTGAAGCATTTTTGTTTTAAAAATTAGTCTTTGCATTTCATTTTATATTTTTATTTTCCATGATTATTTAAATATAATTCTATTAAATGGACATTATTCACCAGTATATATTTTACCAGTGAGTAGATAAATACTTTACTTCCTGATCTTTGGGTCTGTCAAATTTATCTTCATTTTGTGTTTGCAGTGGACGACAAGTCAACAGTTCAGAGGAATGTTGGGTTATATTTATTTTTTTTATACATGGTAGAGGTTTCTCTGTTGTCATATGTCATCAAAAATTGCTGAGAACTCTTAACGTCACCTTACTTTCTGTGTGTGACCCTCTCTTTCTTTTCCTTGGATGCTTGCAAGTTTCTTTCTTTAAATTTGAAAATCAATGAGTTTATCTGTTTTGTACATAGTAGTTTGTATCTCTTAATCTTGTATCCCTATCTTGCCCCTCCCCACTCCCCTCTCCCCACTGGTACCTCTAGTTTGTTTTCTATATGTGTGAGTCTATTTCTGTTTTGCTAATATTCCATTGTGTATATATATACCACATCTTCTTTATCCATTTATCTGTTGATGGACACTTGGGTTGCTTCCATATCTTGGGTACTGTAAATAGTGCTGCAAGGATACACTGTACGGCACAGGTAACTATAGCCATTCTTTTGTAATAACTTTTAATGGAGCATAATCTATAAAAACACTGAATCACCATGCTGTACACCTGAAACTAATATGATATTGTAAATCAACTATACTTCAATTAAAAAATATAAAGTTTTGTAACAACAACAAAAAAAAGAAAAATACTTGCCTAGCTACAAAATACTTGACCAGTACTCCTCAAAACTGTCAAGGTCATCTAAAACAAGGAAAGGCTAAGAAACCATGACAGCCAAGAGGAGCCTCCAGGATTGTGACAACTAAATGAGATGTGTCCTGGATGGGATCCTGGAACAGAAAAAAGGACAGTAGCTAAAAACTAAGGAAATATGAATAAAGTATGGACTTCAGTTAATAATAATATATCAGTATCAGTTCATTAGTTGTAACAAATGTACCATATTAGTGTACAATGTTAGTAAAAGGGGAAACTGACAGCAGTTATATGGGAATGTGCTTATACTATACTCTCAGTTTTTCTGTAAATTATAAACTGTTCTAAAAAATAAAGCCAATTTTTTAAAAAGCAAAATCAATTAGTTTATCAGAAAATGTCTGTCTTTTTATCTTTGTTAATATTTTTGAGTCACTGAAATACAGTAAGTGTTCTGAACCTGCCTATTCAGTTTATCTTTCATTATGGAAATATTCTTCGTTTTTATTGTGATGGAACATCTAACATGAGATCTACCACCCATAGCAGATTGTTAGGTGCACAATACAGTATTGTTATCTATAGGCACAGTGCTGTACAGCAGATCTTTAAAAATCACTCATCTTGCATAACTGAAATTTTATACCAGCTGATAACTCCCCATTTCTCCCTACCTTCGACCCCTGGCAAACACCATTTCACTCTGTTTCTTTGACTTTGACTATTTTAGATCTAATGTAAGTGGAATCAGGCAAAAATTGTCCTTCTGTAACTAGCTTATTTCACTCAGCATAACATCCTCAAGGTTCATACATATTGTTGTATATGACAGGATTTCCTTCTTTTTAAAGACTGAATAATAGTTCATTGTATGTATGTGCCTATTTTTTAGTCCATTCATCTGTCAATGAACATTTAGGTTGGTTCCACATCTTGGCTATTATGAATAATTCTACAGTTAACATGGGAGTGCTAATATCTCTTCAGGATTCTGATTTCAATTCTTTTAGATAAACACCAAAAAGTAGGTTTCATAGATCTATTTTTAATTTGGGGGGGAACCTCCATATTGTTTTCCATAGAAGCTACACCATTTTGCATTCCCACCAGCAGTGTACAAGGGTTCCAATTTCTCTGCATTCCCACCAACACTTGTCTTTTTTTTTTTTAAATAGCCATTATAACAGGTGTGAGGTGATATCTCATTGTGGTTTGATTTGCTTTTCCTGATGATTAGTGGCACTGAGCTCTTTTTCATACACTTGGCCATTTGTATGTCTTCTTTGGAGAAATTACTCAAATTCCTAGCCTGCTTTTTATTAGAGTTATTAGTTTTTTGCTATTAAGATGTAGAAGTTCCTTATATATTTTGGAAGTTAACCCCTTATCAGATATCTTCAGTAAAGTTACAGGACACAAAAATCAGTTGTGTTTCTACATTCTAATAACAAACTACTAGAAAAGGAAATTAGGAAAACTATTCCATTTACAATAACATCAAAAGAATAAAATACTTAGGAATAAAGTTAACTAAGAAAATTAAAAACTTGTATACTGAAAATTACAAAACACTGATGAAATTAGAGAATAAAAAAACAACTGGAAGATACATCATGTTCATGGATCAGAAGAACTAATATTGTTAAAATGTCCATACTACCCAAAGTTATGGACAGATTTAATGCAATTCCTATCAAAATCCCAATGGCATTTTTTACAGAAATAGAAAAAGCAATTCTAAAATTCACATGGAACCACAAAAGACTCTGAATACCTAAAGAAATCTTGAAAAAGAAGAACCAAGCTGTAGGTATCACACATCCTGATTTCAAAATATATTACAAAGTTACAGTAATCAAAATAGTATGGTACTGACATAAAGAGAGTCATATATAGACCAATGGAACAGAATAGAGAGCCCAGAAATATGCCCACATTTATGTGGTCAACAGATCTTTGACAAGGGTGCCAAGACTACACAATGGGAAGAGGATAGTAACTTTAAAAAAGGGTGTTGGAAAAACTGGATAGCACATCCCAAAGAATGCAATTGGACTCATCTTACACCATACACAAAAATCAACTTAAAATTGATTTAAACCTGAAACTGTAAAACTCCTAGAAGAAAATATAGGAGAAAGCTTCATGACTTTGGTCTTGACAAGTATTTCATGGATATGACATCAAAACCAGGTAACAAAAGGAAAAAAAAAAGACAAGTGGGACTACACTAAACTAAAAAGCTTCTGTATAACAAAGGAAACAAAAGAGGGAAAGACAACCTACAAAATGGGAGAAAATTCTTGCAAGTTAGCAAAATGTTTAAAATCATTAATCTATTGCTGTGCTCTGTAACAGACAGTAGCCACATGTGATGATTTAATTTTGAATTTAGCTGCATTAAAATGAAATAAAATTTAAAGTGCAATCCCTCAGTCATTCTAGCCACATTTTAAAGTGTTCAATAGCTACATATGGCTTGTGGCTATCATATTGGACAGGACAGATATAGAACATTAGCATCATTGCAGAAAGTTCTACTGTACAGTACTGTATTCAAAGAGTAGACCAGGGCTTCCCTGGTGGCACAGTGGTTGAGAGTCCACCTGCCGATGCAGGGGACACGGGTTCGTGCCCCGGTCCGCGAAGATCCCACATGCCGTGGGGCGGCTGGGCCCGTGAGCCATGGCCGCTGAGCCTGCGCATCCGGAGCCTGTGCTCCGCAACGGGAGAGGCCACATCACTGAGAGGCCCGCGTACAGAAAGAAAAAAAAAAAAAAAAAAAAAAAGAGTAGACCAATAGAGGATTAGTCATGTATTAATAACTAATATTTGTTGAATTGATAAGGTGGGGTTCTTTCCTGGGAAAAAGTGATCGTACTTCGCTGTGTTCTGATATTTTTTAAGTGTAGAAAGTTTATGTCTACTTTGATTGTACTTTGCTGTGTTTTGATATTTTTTAAGTGTAGAAAGTTTATGTCTACTTATAAAAATTTGGCTAAATGTTCAGAAATTTTGAAAATTATTGTGATTTTTTTTTTGGTTGTTCCTTTTGAAAAGTGTTAGTTTTCTGTGTAAGATTTCACTGACAGGATCTGAAGGAGAAGGCACTAGTGTATTACACCAAGAGAAGGCCGTAATTGTCTCTGTTTTTGTGCTGCTCCTTCCTCTGCTCACCCTTTGAGCCACTGTGCTACAACCACATTCCGACGTAGCCCTGAAAGGCAGGGGAGGAAAACTTTGGGCTACCTGGGAAATTATGGACTTGGAAAAAATAAAATTGGAAAATTTGTGATAAGGATGTCTGGGGAAAGATATGTATAGGGGAAGAATGGTTTCAGAATACAAAGATCATGTGACATGTGAATGCCACTGGAGGGCACAATCAATGCAGAGTGGGCTCTCAGTAACAGGAGCACAGTCTGATCCATCCTAAGGATGTCAGACAGTTTTCTTCCCCAGCCACTTCTGGTCCTTTTTCAGTGGAGCTTCACATGACTTGATCAAGGCGTTAGGATGGAGGCCATACATGAATTCAGCTACAGGATACCACCAGTGCTAACTGCCCAACCTGCCAGCAGTAGAGGCCAGGCCGACACTGAGCCCCTGAAATGTCAATATTTCTGGCAGGACCATCCAGCTACGTTGTAGAAGGTTAACTGATTACACTGAACCTTCCCATGGGATGCAATGCCTCATCCTCACAGGATTACGTACATTTTCTTGGCATAGATGGTCTCTGCTTGCAGTACCTCTGCCAGCACCATTATTTGTGGACTTTCAAAAACCCTGGGTCTAAGTTGAGGGCTGCTCCTAGGAGCTTTTACTGCCTGGCACCTCTGGCTTTCCCTGCTCAGAAAACCAAGGTTACTTCTGCAAACAGAGAAAGTCTCTGGATGAGAGTGGCAGCTGTTTGCAGTAAGAAGACACCAGCATGCCCAGGAATGGTAAATGCCTAAGAGATACTGGCAAGGCACTAACAGTGTCTCCTAGACATGAAGACCAGTTTTCTAATACATTCTTTTTGTGGTGACGTGGATTATAAGAATTTGTAAGAATTTTCAGGAAGTTAAAGACATGAAAAAAATTAGAACCATTGATCATGTCGTAAAAGAGATGTAATCAAATGATTTTAAAAGTTGTAATTTCTAGAAACTATTCTACATCTGGGATAGCCCCAATACCAGCAAGTAAAACTGAAATAAAAGAGCTGGATTTCAATTGAATAAAGGAAGTACATTAAAGATTTATTATTTTATGATCCTTACAGTTTATTTTTCATTCAATATTGGGTATCTTTGGTTTGGTTTAGTTGTTCTTTCTTGTTTGTTTTTGTTTTTTTTCCTGTTTGGAAGGAAATTAGATATCTGGATACTGCCTTCACCTATAAAATGGGGCTTTGGGAGACAAATTATTTGATTTCTAAGATCTCTATCAGATGTTGTATTTTATAATTTTATAAATATAATTTTATAATTTTTCATTATAAAGAATGAAAAATAGATAGTATTAGAAACTATGAATAAATAGAAGAACAAACAATAGCCATGTAATCAGAATATTTGTGTCTGTGACATACTCAAGCTGGTTTAAAAGCTGGTTTACTCAAGCTGGTTTAAAATATTCATAAAATATTCAACAAAACACTATATTATAACATTATAGCCTCAAAATATTCTCCCAAGGGTTTAAATTTTTTTGAAAAAAAATTCTGAGGAAAAAGAATAACAAAAAGAGTATCTATTTAAGGGACATGACCAATTACTATTAATAAAGAAGGAATGACAATGAAGGAAAACTGTAAATGTCTCTTCCTAGAAACCAATTCCACACATTTATCCATAATGGAAAATGAGGGGTAGGAGAATGGTGAGCACCTGATTGTCTCTTTGGTTCTTAACTCCAAAGACAATATTGCCAGCCTCCAGCATCTGCTCTTCAGCTAATACTTCAAGGAGCTGAATACGTTTCATTCTTGCTGATAAATCCGCTCAAAAGAAAGGCTGCTGTCAGAATGAGAGCAAACGGCCTGCCACAGTGAAAGAGCATAGCCATTGGAAGAAGGAGATGTAAAGTCTGGTTCTGGTTCTACCATTTCATCATCTTAGTCAGCCTGGGTCTCTTCTTCATGAATGCAATAGAGACAATAATACCACTCACCACGTAGCATTCGTGTGACAGTCAAAAGAGACAGTGTATGTGAAAGCAGCTTGAAAGCTGCAAGATGACTTGTTCTTTCAATTGTGCATAAGCCTGTAACTGATCAGGACTCTCCTATTTAGTCCTAGAGACCATGTAGTCAGTAGGAGTAAAATGGAAATCTGCAGAAATGGCCCTTGTTTGGTTGATAATAACCTCCCCATCCCTAGCTTAAATTTTACAGCAAAAGAATAATACCATAAGAAAAATGATTTTTTCAGTCTTAAGAGTCAAGAACTTAATAGATAGGGTGCCATTGCAGTTTTCCCAGTGTTCCAGTGTGCTTATTAGTAGTGTCCTCTTGTTATCAAAGGTGTTCTACTTATCCTATAAATTACATAATCACTACAGAGTGCTAATAGGTCCTAATAATAAGGTGCCATCCCAGCAGCAGGTTCATGTAGTCATTAGTGAGAAACTATCCAATGTTCTGGGTATGTGAGGTGCTATCAACCCTCTCTCCCTCCCAACTCCTTGCTGGGGTGATTGATGCAACTAATAAAATAACAAGTGAACCATTGGATTCAGTTCTAGAAAAGTTGGAATACTATGATTAAGGTGTCTCACTGGACTAAAAGTCCAATTTCTTCTTATTCCATAGAAATAGAGTTTAGCTAGTTCAGGGCTGCCAACCAGAGAATATACTTACTTCCTTGCATTCTTTATGCCACGTGTTGCCATTGGCTGAGTTCTGATGAATGGAATGTTTGTAGGGGTGATGGGTGGCACTTCCAGGCCTGGCTTACAATCACGCATATACCCCAAGCTCTTCCCTTTCCCACAGGCACAGTCCATGGTAACTCAGCTTTCATCATCCTGATGCCAATCACCCGAGGGAAGGAAGCATCCGTGCAGAGCAGAGCTGGCTCTTGCTCTAGATCACTCATCTCAGCTAAGTGAGAGAGAAATAAACTTGCTTTTTAGGCCATCCCGCTTTTGGACCTTTTTGTTACAACACCCCTACTTCACCGTAACTAACACAGAGAGCTTTTGGACGTCTTTGGAAAGCAAGTACAGTGCTATAGCAGGAGGAGTAAACCAAGATGATGCACCGTGGGAAGACACTTGCCTGTTGAGCAGATGTGGGGAAAGACAACCCGGGGGGGAGCCAGCTGGCTGGCCTGAGGGACTCCCTCACTGTCATCCGTTTCTGTCCTGCTTCTCCCTCACACTAGCGGTGCAGTCAGGAGATAACACTGTTGTGCCTAGGAGGACCCCACCTCACTTTTACTTGAAATCAGAGTTCTTCCCAAAATAATTCAAAAGAAATATCTCAGACTGCCTACTGGTCATTCACACACACACACACACACACACACACACACACACACACACACACACACACACAC
>NW_006791822.1:3989136-4004008 GCF_000442215.2 Lipotes vexillifer | reverse complement strand
CCCCCCCCCCCCCCCCCCCCTCCCCCCGCCACCACCACCACCAACTGAACTCCATCTTGCACTGCCTTTTTTCCCCTACTACCAAAGAAACTGAACACAGTGACTTGCATGGCTGTTGAAGGGTCACATTACATCCTGATTGATATAAGTGGGTAAATAAAAACCACAAGCCACTAAAGGAGACACAAAAGGTTGGAGAAGATGGAACAAACTGAGCAACCAGAACAGATGGTTCCTACAGATGTGGGAAAGTCAAATAAAAAAAGCTATGCCATAATTCAAAGGGGAAAACAAATGGAAAAAATAATGAATGAAATCTTATACCTGGACGATGGGAAAACTAGTAAAATAGTCTTGTTCAGGCTTCAGAGGCAGAAGCAGGCCTCTGCCCGTGACCCTGCCTGGACTGCGCGCCTGCTTGCCCACCTAACGATCGCTGCTAGCAAGTCAAGAGGCGCTTATGATAAGAAAGGGAGGGGGTCTTGGAATTTCTTGAGCCCTGGGGACCTGGCCAGTCCCCGGGGGTCTAGAAAATCTTGTGACTCACATGGTAAAACCAAGAGCATTGTTAAAGTGAATCCAGAGCTGCATTTGATATCAGTTTGAGGCCAGGAATTATAAAGAAGCCCCCAGAACTCCAATCTGAAGTCTCACCCATGGGGTGGACTCACCACCCAGGACCCTTCCCATATGGGGCTCCAGACTGCTGTCACTCGGGACTTCCCAGCTGCTGTTTGGATCCGGAAGTAGGTGTCAGCCCAATTCGGTGATGTATACCCTATTACATTTCTCTAAAATTCTTATTCTTTTCCTTCTAATGATTGTATATTAAAATTAAGTTAAATCACCTTTCATTGAAGAATTGATTAAAGCTGTTTATTTTTGTGAAACGAGTGGTTATTTTGCCAGTGAATCCAACGAACCTTAAAACTGAAAGCAGTCTTTCGGCAAAACATTAATTGGCGCTGTAAGCAGGATTCACAGAGCAAAATGCCTCTCTTTAAAAAGAAGGAAGTTAAAGTTGATCAGGCTTTTATTCCAGAATGGGACGAGCTCCCTTACAGCTCATTAGCGGCAGAATGGGGTATATCGACAGGACTGTGTGAGAGTCTAAATTAAAGCGGGCCAAACCTTTAGAAGTCAGTGAATGCTTGCGGCTCCTGCCAACTGAGAAAGGACAAAAATGTACTGCGCTGCGTCGGAGAGGCTGGATCCCCCTCTCTGCCTACTGTAAAGTACATGAAACCAAATTAAAAGTGGTAGAAATGAAACCAAACTGGAGAAAAATTATGAGGTTTGCAAGGATGTCTGTCCATGTTACAATGTCAAAATTACCTTAGCTAAGTCTCCACTTTCCAGTCGGTAGCAAGAAAAGCTACTATAAAGGTTGCATAAGCTAAACATCGAAATAAACCTATGAGAGCTCTGTCTGTCTGTGCATATGTGTATGTCTCAGTATGTGTCTTTGGATAATATTTCTAAGGTTAAGTGATAAATGAGCTCTATTTAATTGGCTTAAAGAAAAGTAAGTGCTTACAAATCAAACAATTCTAAATACAAGAGAAATTAAGCTAAATGAATTTCAGGGTCACATGAACCGGGAAATATTCAGTATTAAATCAATATCTGGTATTAATGTTTGTTAATCTAATTAACATAGACATGTCATAGGAGTCATCAATATTAAGTATAATACTTTTATTGTGCCTAGGTTTAATATAAGCTAAATAAGATCCTATATCTGCAGCAAATTTGTCAACAAGGAAAGTAACTCAATGTGAAGAAAATTGTAAGGAAAGAAAATGCAAATGAGATAAGAGCTTTGGGTGATTTATGTTTACCAATCTACAGAGTGCTGATATAAAGGACAGTTCATGGTTGCTTAAGGAATGTAGGACATGTGTTTTTAGTAAAAAAGGTATGAGGAATGGAATTGCATTTGATTAAGGAAAAAGAAAGTAGGTCTGACTTACAGGTGGTTGTTTCTGAACGCAAAAATAAAATGATGGACACAGAAAGTGATAAAAAAAAAAGTTTTCTGGAAAGTGGACCCTGAGAAAAGAGTTTTATGAGTGGTACAAATTTTCTGGAGATGTTGAACTGCCTTTGATAACAGATTTTAAGTTTCTTTACCTCTTAAGTGATCTGTTCTATATTTGCCTTTGAAATCTTGTATTGTTACTTTGGTAAAGTAAGTATTATTTTGCAATGATCTGTGAAGATTATGGCACATGTAGATAAAGCTCATTCTGCTTCTACAAAAAATTAACCCCTCATTGTCAGACTTTTGCTATCCTGTTGTCCTTGTAACATGGCAACGGTCTACCCATAAGTCAGAAAATTTTAAATGGGTAAACAATAGCTGTAAATCAAATAGTGAGGGCTATGGGAAATCCAAGACAGCCGCTTGGGCTTTCCAGGCTCCCTGACAAACCTCATTCTCCTTTTTTGATGGGATAAAGCCTTCCCTGGCTGCAGGGTTAATGCCCTCACAATGGGGGAAAAAAAAATTATGTTTCACTGAATATTAAATTATAGTTTTATTAATTGAGGTCTGTGTTTAACAAGATTCACTTCCCAGATAGTTCCTTGCTGTTATGTTTTATTGCTAAAAAGTTTAATTGAATTATTCTAAAGCTTATCTCAGTAGTCTATCTTTGGATGGAGATCAGATGCCCCGTGACCTACAACCAGGATTACATGTGTCTATCAGTGAGGCCTATGTGCCAACTGGAGCTTATGGCAGAAGCAACAGAGCAAAAGAGTGCCTTTCGGCTTCTGGAGTAGAAAGCTTCCAGAGACCGGGAAAAATTATACTACCTTTGAAAAAGAGTTGTTAGCTTGTTATTGGGCTTTAACTGAACAAATAACCGTGGGTCATACTGTCATATTAAGGCCTCAAGTGCTGATTATGCAATGGATTTTAAGCTCACCAAAGACCCATAGAATTGGGCACGCTTAGGAGTCTAATATCATCAAATGGAAATGGTATATTCAGGACTGGGCTAAACCCAGGCCATATGGGGTTGTTGCCTTACAAAAGAAAAAAAAAAAATTCTGAAATTCCCATTGAAAGCCTCGAGCAAGAATTCATGATTAAACCTGAGATAACCGAGTTGCTTGTAAAATGGGGAAAGCCCTTTTACTCTTTAACAGAAAATGCCTGGTTTACAGATGGTTTAGCAAAATACATAGGATCTGTTCGTTACTGGAAAGCAGTAGCCTACAATCCAGTCACAACTAAACTGTTAACTACTACTGGAGAGGGAAAAAACAGCCAATTCGCTGAACTATATGCAGTATATCAAGTCTTGAAACAAGAAAACTTAACAGAATGTCATATTTATACTGATTCATGGTCTGTAGCCAATGGATTAGCAACTTGGCTTCCAATGTGGGTTAGAAATAATTGGAAAATTCATTCAAAAGAGTTGTGGGGAAAAGAACTATGGGCAGATATTTGGGAAATTGTGCAGAAAACTAATGTTTCAGTTTTTCATGTGGACGCTCATAGTATTCCCAATTCCACGGAACAATGATATAACTCAATTACAGACGATCAAACTCAGATCCAGACAGTGGAAGTCGATCCAGACTCCAGTGAGCTCAAAGGTTTGGCACTTTGGGCACACCAAAAATGTGGTCGTCTGGGAGAAAAAGCTATATACTGGGGGACTCAGCATGGAGGTATTTCTTTAACTATGGATCTCATTAAGTCTGTTATTTTACAATGTCCAGTCTGCCAACGTGTTAAACATAGGAGCTTGCCACAACTAGTAAAAGGACAATTGGCGCATGGCAAATTGCCTGGGCAGATATGGCAAATTGATTATATTGACCCATTAATCCATGATAAAGGCCGTCAATATGTGTGTACTGCAGTGGACGCCTATTTTGGATACCTGGTGGTCATTCTATTTGGAAAAGCCAATCAAACTAACACTATTAAAACATTAGAAATAATTAATTTGTACTATGGTGTTCACACCAAATTCAGTCACATTTCAAAGGTAAGCTAATACAAGAACTTGCCCAGGAACATAATATACAATGGATTTTTCATATTCCATATTATCCTCAAGCTGCTGGTTTAATTGAAAGAATGAACGGATTGCTAAAGGAACAAATGCTTAAATTGGGATGGGGTTCTTATAAAAATTGGAGGACTAACTTATATACTGCCTTAAATATTTTGAACAGTCGTCTAATTGGAGAATCTGAGAGTCCTTTAATGAGAATGACTATAGCAAACCTACAAATTCACAGGATGAATGTTCATCCAGAGATAATTGAATACTGGGAAATTTTACCTGGAGCATTAGCTCCTTTTCTAGCCTCTCCCGAGGCTGCAGGCCTCTATTTGCATTCTATGACTGTGCAGAGGCTTACTAAAAGGATGATTTGTGCTATGTCAACTGGCATTGGCATGAAAATGCCTCCTGGACATTTCAGGCTGCTTAAGGAACATCTAGCTTAGCCCTTAAAGGTATTTGTGTCCACGGGGGAGTTATTGACCCTGATTATCAAGGAGAAATTAAAGTGATTTTACAAAATGAAGGCAACAATGATCTGCTTATTAATAAACATGATCAGATTGCCCAACCACTGATTCTTCCATGTGTAATTTGTAAAGTCCAGAAAGGAGAACCTCCCACCCTATTAATCGTTAGGGGTGATAGAGGGTTTAGATCCACGAATGAAGCACATTCAATTGGAGCTAAAGTCTGGGTAAAACAACCCAACGGTCCCCCTATAAGTGCTGATATAATTGCACAGGGAAAAGATAACACTGTGTTGGTGATGTTCCCCCAGAAAAGAAAAAAAAGGAGATATGTGCCATTAACTCATCGTTATTCTCGTGAATAAACTGTTTTTGGAAGCCTGACTGTAATGTGGATTGTCACCCATGTCTTAACCCCAGGATCTGTGCTGCAGTCAAACAACGGAACAACCCCCCATGCCTCAACTCCAGAATATCTGCTACAGTTGGAAAAAAGAACATGAACAAAAACGTTGGGGAATCTTCCGCTGGAGAAATGTGAGCCAGACCCAAATTCAAGATAAGCACCTCCCCTGCAAACGAGGCCCGCCCTTTTCTAATTATGACTTTCTGTGGACAAAACCTGTCTATCTGGTCCGGAGTAAACTCTGATAACCCGTGGGCTAGAAGGTTTCTTCGATCTCCTAATTCCTCCTCTCTTGCAGTCGAATTAAGCCCAGGATATACTGTCTACTAATGAATATACATAGAGACAATTATTTAACAAATGGATACCTAAAAACCATTGGATACTTATTCCAGAGGGCATTACTAAATGCACAGACACCTGGTACTCAGGGACTTTATATCACTATAAGGCTGCTAATATAAGCTCTATGTGTCAATTTCATGTACTGCCTATTGTTTTGGGGAATGAATATTGGTTGCCTCATTTTGCTGGAAATTACCTGGATTTTATTGACTGCACACACTTATTGATAGACTGGGAAAAGACTATTCAAGGATTGCTTTGTGGCCAGACTTCCCACATCTGGGAACCCTGTTTACTAGAGAATTCCATTAACTACTGTGAATGGACTATATTTCCTTAATCCCGTAGTATGTTTTTTGAAGTCTCCCCAGTTTATATGTATAGTAACTGATGATATTAACACACTTTCTACTTATCACCAGGAAACACTTTTTCAGGCTGTCTGGCACATGTAGATCACTTATATTGGAAAGGAACAACTTATTTCTTTTCCCCTATACACACACAACTGTTGTGAACTCAAGTGCTAATTCCTACTTTTTCTGTTCCTAACATTAGCCTGTCACTTGAACCTTTGAAATGGATTATTACAAAAATCAAAGTTATTACAAAAATTTATAGATACACGTAATCGTACTCTGTTAGAACACTCTGTTGTTGCTGCTATTGTGCCTAACAAATTAATGGATGTGGGAGTTAACGTACAGAAGCATACTGCTCATTCTTGGTGGGACTTTTTCTTTACTCAGTCCCCCCAAGCTAAACAATTGTTCTCTGCCTTGATTAATCCATTGCCTGTACTATGATTGTACTCTTTTTACTGACTGTTTGGAATTGTCATATTGCCTTACTCTTATACTCTTCAGCCTAAACAATCCTAGAGGCCAAATGTTGGGAAAGCTAGTAAAATAGTCTTGTTCAGGCTTCAGAGGCAGAAGCAGGCCTCTGCCCATGACCCTGCCTGGACTGCGCGCCTGCTTGCCCACCTAACGATGGCTGCTAGCAAGTCAAGAGGCGCTTATGATAAGAAAGGGAGGGGGTCTTGGAATTTCTTGAGCCCTGGGGACCTGGCCAGTCCCCCGGGGTCTGGAAAATCTTGTGACTCACATGGTGAAACCAACAGCATTGTTAAAGTGAATCCAGAGCTGCATTTTTGCATGCAAACTGATGTTATCAGTTTGAGGCCAGGAATTATAAACAGATGCTCCCAGAACTCCAATCTGAAGTCTCACCCGTGGGCTGGACGCACCACCCGGGACCCTTCCCATATGGGGCTCCAGACTGCTGTCACTCGGGACTTCCCAGCTGCTGTTTGGATCTGGAAGTAGGTGTCGGCCCAATTCGGTGATGTATACCCTATTACGTTTCTCTAACATTCTTACCCCTTTCCTTCTAATGATCGTATATTAAAATTAAGCTAAATCACCTTTTATTAAAGAATTGATTAAAGCTGTTTATTTTTGTGAAACGAGTGGTTATTTTGCCAGTGAATCCAACGAATCTTAAAATCGAAAGCAGCCTTTCGGCAAAACACTGGAAGATAAAATTGAAGACCAAATGTATAAATAATCAAGTAATAGAAATTTCAAAACAAAAATGAGAGTGAGGATAGAGGGAGTCGTAATCAAAGTGATGATGGATGGAAACTCCCTGCATGCAAAGACCTCACCTGTTCTTGGGCAAAACTAACTTCTTAATGCATCCTGAGACATTTCTTGATGAGCGTTCTCAAATATAAATTAAAAACCTTAAAATTATACTGGACTTGTATGTGGGATGTTGAGAGTAGGAGAGGTTGTGAGAGGTGATGGGGTATATGAGAACCCTATGTACTTTCTGCTTAATTTTGCTCTGAAGCTAAAACTGCTATAAAAAATAAGTTTATGGGAAAAAATATATACGCAAAAGATTACCTGCAAAGGAATAACAACTGTGCAAATACCCGACTTCTTATCTATAACTCTGGAACACAGAAAATACTGAAATAACTTTCAAGGCAATGAGAGAAAAGATATGTGATTGAAGAATCCCACACCCAGCAGTCAAGATATCATTCTTATAAAAGAGAAAAAAGACAATGTGACATTCAAAGCTTACTGAGTACACAACCCATGTACTTAATCTAGGGAGCGTACTTGAGGAGGTACTCCAGTGAAATAAAAATGAATTCAAATACAGGATCCCAAGCTGGGGGAATAAGAAATACAAGAGAAAACAGTGGTGAGCAATGACACTTGCATTTTTAATAAATTTAAAGAGATGATAATATGAGTAGAAACTAATATTTAAGTGACAAGTGAGGATTTTAGGAACCAAAGATATTGTAAGCTAAAATTTTATAATAGTTTAGAACTAAAAGTCTAGATGATCTGAACAAAACCCAGGAGTATGCAGAAGGCAAGTGTGCAACCTGAGGAAGCAGGTAAGCAAAAACGTTTAAAAAGTCAAGTCTTACTGGTTGGATAGGGAGGAAGTGGCAAGTAAATTGTCCTGGAAAATACAGATACATATATGAGAGTTAAAAATAGGAAAGTAACCAGTAAGGAAGAAAAAAATAACTTCTTAATGCAAGGGAGGGTACAAAACAGAATTTCAAAATGGATGAAGTAGGGTAAAAGCTGTTGAAGATGAAATATAACCTACTCAAGATAAAAAAATTTAAAGAAAGAAAAACAGTAACATAAAGTAAAATTAAGAATAAATATAAACTGGCACACACAAAAAAAGCATAATTAAGGGTAACTTCAAACCAGGAACCCTGGACCAAATAACCATAAATAGGCTGAACACTCCTATCAAAATCCATGACCCTCAGATTGAGTTAGAACCAAAGTTCAAACTGGAGTACTGGAAGAAAAACAGAGGAAGGATCCCACAGCACACAGCACATGTTTAATCAAAATCTTGACTGGAAAAAAGTAAACTAAAGACTTACTTAAATAAAGGCTGTTTATAGAAAATATGTCTAAAATACAGTGGGTTTTTTCTAAAGGTTAAAAATAAAGAGATGGATAAAGATATATCAAATAAATGCCAGCAAAAGGAAAACAGGTAAAACAGAATTCAAGTTCAAAGAACTAATGACATAAAGAAGGATTTTTAATAACAATAAAACATAAATCCCCAATATTGATATAGATACAGAGATTTACACACCAAATAATAGAGTAACAAAATTCAGAAGCCAAACATTTGATAAAATTGACAGATTTGTTGGAGTAATGAGCACAGAAGCAATGATTGTGCTTTTCTAACAGCCAAAACTAAGAAACAGGATTTTGATTTCCTTTGCTTATGAGACCATGTTATTTCATCCAATTTAACTGTTAATAAGTATACACAGGATATGGGCAAGACATTGGTCTAGAAATCAGTGAAGTTCAGGGGGTAAAATATTAACAGAAGTTTTAAAAACATTTCTTCTGTTTAACTCCCACCAGAAAAAAACCCTGCAAATTGAATTTGATGTGCCATAATTATCATAGTAAGGAGTCCAAAAAGCATATAAAGGTCTTACTGAAAACTGGTGAAGTATTTGAAAGCTGAGAGAATACCCAATTATTGTTTAATAGTTTTTATTAACTATACAAATTACCTCAAAGATTTTGTATCATACTGGAGTCTCCACCAACTAATCGGAAATTCCTGCATTTACTGGATTATCTTAAGCATCTATCACTGAAAAATAAGTGAATAGACCTAGAACCACATACTGACATATAATATGCTGAAATAATGCAAAAAGAGCCATGCTCATGAATCAAAAGAATGAGACATTACTTAAGTGTGGGGTTGACAGTTATGTAGAAGGGTTTACAGGAGAGTAACTTACTGTTAATGAGCTTGCTTAGTAGAGCACAATCAAAAATCTACTTTCTATTCTTTCTCGCTTTGCCCTGTCAATAGCTCTCTAGGGTCTAGTTCTTTCTTTAAGCCCTTTAGCCTTTACAGCTCATCTTAGTCACAAGAGTAATGTCATCTCACTACAATAATTAAAATTTCCCGTCCAATTTTATGTAGCATTATAGCTCTAAGTTTAATTCAACATAAACACCTCTTCACCCAGCCCAGGTCTGACTAAACAGTGGAAAGGAAGTGTGGTGAAAAAATAATAATAGTAGCAAACAAACAAACCTCCTGACAGGGTAGTTGTGAACAGGTGTCCAAGTTTTATTATAATCTTGCTGCAAGAAAGAAGGCCCCTAGTAGGCTAATTCAAAGATTTTTCTCTTAATAGGAATACTTTATAGGAAAAGAGCATGGCCTGATAATGATTTTTAGACCACACTCAAATAGAAAAGAACAGATGAGGATCACTAGATAATGACAGTTGAGTAGATGGATAAATTATTTCCCAGAACACATCTTAATCCCATTAAGTACCAGAAAATTGTTTAAGCATTTTGTCCAGAATACTAATTATATACTAGAAGGAGATTATAAATTGTATCATACAAAAACATGGTGTTCTAGAACAGTTTGGGGATAATTTCACATTCACAGACAGTAGCCTCTTCTCACCCAACTTTTTGACCCTCCTCTATTAATGACAGGCACAAAATAGACTAAATGAAAAAGGTACAGAGATAGCAGAAGCAAGAAGAACTACAATCCTGCAGCCTGTGAAACGAAAACTACATTCACAGAAAGATAGACAAAATGAAAAGGCAAAAGACTATGTACCAGATGAAGGAACAAAATAAAACCCCAGAAAAACAACTAAGTGAAGTGGAGATAGGCAACGTTCCAGAAAAAGAATTCAGAATAATGATAGTGAAGATGATTCAGGACCTCAGAAAAAGAATGGAAGCAACGATCAAGAAGATGCAAGAAATGTTTAACAAAGACCTAGAAGAATTAAAGAACAAACACACAGAGATGAACAATACAATAACTGAAATGAAACATACACTAGAAGGAATCAAGAGCAGAATAACTGAGGCAGAAGAACGGATAAGTGACCTGGAAGACAGAATGGTGAATTCACTGCCATGGAACAGAATAAAGAAAAAAGAATGAAAAGAAATGAAGACAGACTAAGAGACCTCTGGGACAACATTAAATGCAACAACATTCACATTATAGGGGTCCCAGAAGGAGAAGAGAGAGAGAAAGGACCCGAGAAAATATTTGAAGAGATTATAGTCGAAAAATTCCCTAACATGGGAAAGGAAATAGCTCCCCAAGTCCAGGAAACACAGGTAGGATAAACCCAAGGAGAAACAAGCTGAGACACATAGTAATCAAATTGACAAAAATTAAAGACAAAGAAAAATTATTAAAAGCAACAAGGAAAAAACAACAAATAATATACAAGGGAACTCCCATAAGGTTAACAGCTGATTTCTCAGCAGAAATTCTACAAGCCAGAAGGGAGTGGCACGACATATTTAAAGTGATGAAAGGGAAGAACCTACAACCAAGATTACTCTACCCAGCAAGGATCTCATTCAGATTCTATGGAGAAATCAAAAGCTTTACAGACAAGCAAAAGCTAAGAGAATTCAGCACCACCAAACCAGCTCTAAAAAAAATGTTAAAGGAACTTCTCTAAGTGGGAAACACAAGAGAAGAAAAGGACCTATAAAAACAAACCCAAAACAATTAAGAAAATAGTAATAGGAACATACATATCGATAATTACCTTAAATGTGAATGGATTAAATGCTCCAACCAAAAGGCAAAGCCTCAGTGAATGGATACAAAAACAAGACCCATATACATGTTGTCTACAGGAGACCCATTTCAGACCTAGGGACACATACAGACTGAAAGTGAGGGGATGGATCGACAGATGAATGGATAAAGAAGATGTGGCACATATATACAATGCAATATTACTCAGCCATAAAAAGAAACAAAATTGAGTTATATGTAGTGAGGTGGATGGACCTAGCATCTGTCATACAAAGTGAAGTAAGTCGGAAAGAGAAAAACAAATACCATATGCTAACACATGGTTCTGAAGAACCTAGGGGCAGGACAGGAATAAAGATGTAGAGAATGGACTTGAGGACACAGGGAGGGGGGAGGGTAAGCTGGGATGAAGTGAGAGAGTGCCATGGACATATATACACTACCAAATATAAAATCGATAGCTAGTGGGAAACAGCCACATAGCACAGGGAGATCAGCTCAGTGCTTTGTGACCACTTAGAGGGGTGGGATAGGGAGGGTGGGAGGTAGACGCAAGAGGGAGGAGATATGGGGATATATGTATAGCTGATTCACTTTGTTATACAGCAGAAACTAACACACATTGTAAAGCAATTATAATCCAATAAAGATGTGGGAAAAAAACAAGAAAGAAAGTGAGGGGATGGTAAAAGATATTCCATGCAAATGGAAATCAAAAGAAAGCTGGAGTAGCAATACTCATATGAGGTAAAATAGACTTTAAAATAAGGGACAAGGAAGGACACTACATAATGATTAAGGGATCAATCCAAGAAAATATAATAATTATAAATATATATGCACCCAACATAGGAGCACCTCAATACATAAGGCAAATACTAACAGCTATAAAAGAGGAAATTGACAGTAACACAATAATAGTGGGGGACTTTAACACCTCACTTACACCAATGGACAGATCATCCAGACTGAAAACTAATAAGAAAACACAAGCTTTAAATGACACAATAGACCAGGTAGATTTAACTGATATTTATAGGACATTCCATCCAAAAACAGCAGGTTACACTTTCTTCCCAAGTGCACACAGAACATTCTCCAGGATAAATCACATCTTGGGTTACAAATTGAGCCTTGGTAAATTTAAGAAAATTGAAATCATATCAGGCATATTTTCTGACCAAAACGGTATGAGATGAGGAATAAATTACAGGGGAAAAAACGTAAAAAACACAAACACATGGAGGCTAAACAATACGTTACTCAATAATCAACTGATCACTGAAGAAATCAAAGAGGAAATCAAAAAATACCTAGAGAAAATGACAACAAAAACACAACAATCCAAAACCTATGGGATGGGGACTTCCTTGGTGGCACAGTGGTTGGGAATCCGCCTGCCAATGCAGGGGATACAGGTAACAGCCATGCTCCAGGAAGGTCCCACATGCTGTGGAGCAACTAAGCCCATGTGTCACAACTACTGAGCCTGTGCTCAAGAGACCGTGAACCACAACTACTGAGCCTGTGTGCCACAACTACTGAAGCCCACGTGCCTAGAGCCCATGCTCCACAACAAGAGAAGCCACCCAGTGAGAAGCCTGCACACTACAATAAAGAGTAGCCCCCGCTCGCCACAACTAGGGAAAGCCTGAGTGCAACAACAAAGAGGCCAACGCAGCCAAAAATAAATTAGTTAATTAAAAAAAAAAAAAAACCTATGGGATGCAGTAAAAGCAGTTCTAAGAGAGAAGTTTCTAGCAATACAATCCTACCTCAAGAAACAAGAAAAATCACAAATAAACAACCTAACCTTATACCTAAAGGAAGTAGAGAAAGAAGAACAAACAAAACCCAAAGTTAACAGAAGGAAAGAAATCATAAAGATCAGAGTAGAAACAAAGAAAACAACAGCAAATATCAATAAAACTAAAAGTTGGTTCTTTGAAAAGATAAACGAAATTGATAAACCTTTAGCCAGACTGATCAAGAAAAAGAGGGAGACTCAAAGAGGGAAAAAAGAGGGAGACTCAAATCAATAAAATTAGAAATGAAAAAGGAGAAGTTACAGTGGACACCACAGAAATACAAAGAATCATAAGAGACTACTACAAGCAACTCTATGCCAATAAATGGACAACCTGAAAGAAATGGACAAATTCTTAGAAAGGTATAACCTTCCAAGACTGAACCAGGAAGAAATAGAAAATATGAACAGATCAGTCACAAGGAATGAAATTGAAACTGTGATTAAAAATCTTCCAACAAACAAAAGTTCAGGACAGATGGCTTCACAGGTGAATTCTATTAAATATTTAGAGAAGAGCTAACACCCATCCTTCTCAAACTCTTCCAAAAAACTGCAGAGGAAGGAACACTCCCAAACTCATTCTAGGAGGCCACCACCACCCTGATACCAAAACCAGGCAAAGATACTACAAAAAAAGGAAAATTACAGACCAATATCACTGATGAACATAGATGCAAAAATCCTCAACAAAATACTAGCAAACAGAATCCAACAACACATTGAGTGGATCATACACCATGATCAAGTGGGATTTATTCCAGGGATGCAAGGCCTCTTCAATATATGCAAATCAATCAATGTGATACACCATATTAACAAATGGAAAAATAAAAACCATATGAACATCTCAGTAGATGCAGAAAAATCTTTTGACAAAATTCAACACTGATTTATGATAAAAACTCTCCAGAAAGTGGGCATAGAGGGAACCTACCTCAACATAATAAAGGCCACATATGACAAACCCACAGCAAACATCATTCTCAATGGTGAAAAACTGAAACACTTCCTCTAAGATCAGGAACAAGACAAGGAGGTCCACTCTCGCCACTATTATTCAACATAGTTTTGGAAGTCCTAGCCCTAGCAATCAGAGAAGAAAAAGAAATAAAAGGAATCCAAACTGGAAAAGAAGTATAACTGTCACTGTTTGCAGAGGACATGATACTATACATAGAGAATCCTAAAGATGCCACCAGAAAACTACCAGAGCTAATCAATGGATTTGGAAAAGTTGCAGGATACAAAATTAGTGCACAGAAATCTTGCATTCCTATACACTAACAATGAAAGATCAGAAAGAGAAATTAAGGAAATAATCCCATTCACCACTGCAAGAAAAAGAATAAAACACCTATGAATAAACCTACCTAAGGAGGTAAAAGACCTGTACTCAGAAAACTGTAAGACGCTGATGAAAGAAATCAAAGGCGACACAAACAGATGGAGAGATACACCATGTTCTTGGATTCAAAGAATCAATATTGTGAAAATGACTATACTACCCAAAGTAATCTACAGATTCAATGCAATCCCTATCAAATTACCAATGGCCTTTTTTTTACAGGACTAGAACAAAAAAATCTTAAAATTTGTATGGAGATACAAAAGACCCCAAATAGCCAAAGCAATCTTGAGGGAAAAAGCAGAGCTGGAGGAATCAGACTCCCTGACTTCAGACTATACTACAAGGCTACAGTAATCAAGACAGTATGGTACTGGCACAAAAACAGAAATATAGATCAATGGAACAGGATAGAAAGCCCAAAGATAAACCCACGCACCTATGGTCAATTAATCTATGACAAAGGAGGCAAGGATATACAATGGAGAAAAGACAGTCTCTTCAATAAGTGGTGCTGGGAAAACTGGACAGTTACATGTAAAAGAATGAAATTAGAACACTCCCTAACACCATACACAAAAATAAACTCAAAATGGATTAAAGACCTAAATGTAAGACCAGACACTATAAAACTCTTAGAGGAAAACATAGGAAGAACACTTTGAAATAAATCACAGCAAGATCTTTTTTGACCCACTTCCTAGAGAAATGGAAATAAAAACAAAAATAAACAAATGGGACCTAATGAAACTTCAAAGCTTTTGCACAGCAAAGGAAACCATAAACAAGACCAAAAGACAACCCTCAGAATGGGAGAAAATATTTGCA